>NW_016806234.1:0-17699 GCF_001698545.2 Rhinopithecus bieti | reverse complement strand
AAAAAAAAAAAAAAAAAAAAAAAAAAAAAAGAAAAAAAAAGAAATATTATTTCTTGTTGGAGTACTGACTTATTTATCACTGTGTAATAACCCTCTTTATTCCTGATAACTTTCCTTTCTCTAAAGTTGGCTCTGTCTGAAATTAATATAGCTACTTCAGCTTTGCATGCCATGTCTTTCTCCACCCATTTACTTTTAGTTTATATATGTCTTTATATTTAAAGTGGGCTCCTTGTAGACAACATACAGTTGGATATTTTCGGATCCACTTTAACAACATATGTCTTTTAATTGGTGTATTTAGATGATGGGGGCAGTTTAAAGTGATTGTTGATATAGTTGGATTAATATATACAATATTTGTTATGTTTTCTATATGTTACCTTTGTGTTTTTTTGTATTTTTGTCTTTCACACTGCTGTGGTCTGAGTGTTTGTTTCCCCAGAATTCATATGTAGAAGTCTTAACTCCTGAGGTGATGGCATGACAAATGGGAGCCTTTGGGAAGTGGTTAAGTCATGAGGACTCCATTTTCATGTACAGAATTAGTGACCTTATGAAAGAAGTCTGAAGGAGCTTGGTCACCCATTCTGCCATGTGAGGACACAGCTAGAAAATGTCATCTATGAGGAAACAGACCTTACCAGACACTAAATTTGCTGGGGCCGTGATCTTAGATTTGCAGCCTCCAAAACTGGGCAATAAATTTTTGTTGTTTATAAGTTTCCCAGTCTAAGGTATTTTGTTATAGAGGCCTGAAAAAACGAAGAAACATACTTTTGCTGACTTTTTGTGGTTTTAATTAAGCTTTTAATATAATTTCAACTTATTTCTTAGCACATCAATTGATATGGTTTGCCTGTGTCCCCACCCAAATCTCAGCTTGAATTGTAATAATTCCCACATGTCAAGAGCAGGGCCTGGTGGAGATAATTAAATCATGGGAAGTTTCCCCATGCTTTTCTCATGGTAGTGAATAAGTCCCATGAGATCTGATAGTTTTATAAATGGGAGTTCCCCTGCACAAGCTCCCTCTTGCCTGCTGCCATGTAATACGTGTCTTGCTTCCCCTTCATCTTCTACCATGTTTGTGAGGCCTCCCTAGTCATGTGGAACTGTGAATCATTTAAATCTCTTTCCTTTATAAGTTACCCAGTCTTGGGTATGTCTTTATTAACCATGTGATAACAGGCTAATACAGTAAATTGGTACTGGGAGTGGGGCACTGCTGTAAAGACACCTAAAAATGTGGAAGCAACTTTGGAACTGGGTAACAGGCAGGAGTTGGGCCAGTTTGGAGCCTCAGAAGAAGCCAGAAAAATATGGGAAAGTTTGGAATTTCCTAGAGGATTTTTTATTGGTTTTGACCAATTCGGATAGTGATACAGACAATAAAGTCCAGGCTGAGGCAGTCTCAGATGGGGATGAGGAACTTGTTAGGAACTGGAGCAAAGGTGACTCTTTCTATGTTTTAGCAAAGAGACTGGTGGTATTTTGCCCCTGCCCTAGAGATTTGTGAAACTTTGAGCTTGAGAGAGTTGATTTAGAGTGTCTAGAAGAAAAAATTTCTAAGCAGCAAAGTGCTCAAGAGGAAGCAGAGCATAAAAGTTTCAAAAATTTGCACACCTAATGATGCAGTAGAAAAGAAAAATCCATTTTCTGGGGAGAAATTCAAGCCATCAGCAGAAATTTGCACAAGTAGTGAGGAGCCAAATGCTAATTATCAAGACAATTGGGAAAATGTCTCCAGGGCATGTCAGAGACCTTTGCATCAGCCCCTGCCATCATAAGCTTGGAGGCCTAGGAGGGAAAAATGGTTTCCTGGGGTGGGTTCAGGGCCCCAATGCTGTGTGCAGCCTTGAGATTGGTGCCCTGCATCCCAGCTGCTCTAGCTTTGGCTAAAAGGGGCCAAGGTACAGCTCTGGTTGTGGTTTCAGAGAGTGCAAGCCTTGAGCCTTGGCAGCTTCCATGTAGTGTTGAGCCTGCGCATGAACAGAAGTCAAGAACTGAGGTTTGAGAACCTCTGCTTATATTTCAGATGATGTATGGAAATACCTGGATTTCCAGGCAGAAGTTTGTTGCAGGGGTGGAGCCCTCATGGATTACTTCTGCTAGGGCAATGCAGAAGGCATATGTGGGCTTGAAGCCCCCACACAGAGTCCCCACTGAGGCACTGCCTAGTGGAGCTGTGAAAAGAGGGGCACTGTCCTTCAGAGTCCAGAATGGTAGATCCACCAACAGCTTGCACTGTGCACCTGGAAAAGCCACAGAATCAATGTCAGCCCACAAAAGCAGCCAGGAGGGGAGTTGTATCCTGCAAAGCCACAGGGTGGAGCTGCCCAAGACCATGGGGACCCAAGTCTTGCATCAGTATGACCTGCATGTGAGACATGGAGTCAAAGGAGATCATTTTGGAGCTTTAAGATTTGACTGCCCTGATGGATTTCAGAAGGGCCTGTGGCCCCTTCATTTTGGCCAATTTCTGTCTTTTAGAACAAGAGTATTTACCCAATGCCTGTAGCCCCATTGTATCTAGGAAGTAACTACCTTGATTTTGATTTTACAGGCTTATAGACAGAAGAGACTTGCCTTGTCTCAGATGAGACTTTGGACTGTGGACTTTTGATTTAATGCTGAAATGAGTTAAGACTTTAGAGGGCTGTTGGGAAGGCATGATTGGTTTTGAAATGTGAGGATGTAAGATTTGTGAGGGGACAGGGGTGCAGTGCTACAGTTTGTCTGTGTTCCCACTCAAATCTCATTTTGAATTGTAATAATATCCATGTGTTGAGGATGGGGCACAGTGGAGATAATTGAACCATGTGAGGCAATTTTTTCCATACTGTTCTCATGGTAGTGAATAAGTCTCATGAGATCTAATGGTTTTATTAATGGAAGTTCCCCTGCATAAACTCTCTCTTGCCTGCTGCCATGTAAGACATCTCTTGCTTCATTTTTGCATTACACTATGATTGTGAGGTCTCCCCAGCCACGTGGAACTGTGAGTCAATTAAATCTCTTTTCTTTGTAAATTACCTAGTCTTGGATGTGTCTTTACTAGCAGCATGAGAACAGACTAATACATTAATTATATATTTTTTCTACTTTAGGTGTCTCTTTAGTTTGCAATATACATTTACAACTAATCCAAGTTCACTTTTAAATAACATTATACTGCTTCACAGGTAGTACAAGTACATTATAATAACAAAATATTTTCTATTCTTTCTTTCTGAACTTTCTATTACAGCTGTAATTCATTTCTCTTATATATAAACACACACACACACACACACACTGTTGCTATTTCTATTTGGAACAAACTGTTGTCTGTTAGATCAATGAAGATAAAAATATAATTTTTTTATTTTACTTTCAGTTATTGCTTTTCTAATATTTTTTCTTTCTTTAAATACATTCAAGTTTCTGACAAATATTGCTTTCATTATTCCTGAGGAGCTTCTTTTAACTTTATGAGGCCATTCTTTTGATGACACATGTTCTCAGTTCTTGTTTGTCTGACAAAATGTTTATTTTGCCTTCACTTTTGAAAAATTATTTCATAGGATACAGAAGTTTGGTGGATTTCTTTTCTGTCAATACTTTACATATTTCATTCTAATTTCTTTTTGCTTCTCTGCAAGTAAGCCATTTTAAAACTTCTGACTTCTTTCATCTTTTCTTTATCTTTGATTTTCTGCAGTTTAAATGTGATAAACCTAAGTGTAGCTTTTCTTTTATTCCTTTTGTGGAATCATCCCGGTTGATTCTCTTAGTGTCCTGAATGTTGTTAAGTGTTTGACGTTAATTTCAGAAAATTCTCTGTCACTTCAAATATTTCATTTTTTCTCTCTTTCTTCTCCTTTTGGTGTTCCCAGTATGCATAGTTACATCTTTTGTTGTCTGGCTGTTCTTACTCTGTTCCCTTTTCAAATATTTTTCTCTTTGCTTTTCGGTTTTGGAAGATTCTATTGTCATATCCCCAAGCTGAGAGATATTTTTTTCTCCCCCATGTCCAACCTACTGATGAGACAATCAACAGCATTTTTTATTTCTGTTGCACACCATATTTTGATTTCTAGTTTTGTTTATTTACTCATTTAAAATTTGATTAAAATATAATTCACTGTTTGAAAATAACAACAATGTTTTATGGTACTTATAACTTATATAGACATAAAATATATGACCACAGTAGCACAAAAGATAGAAAGCATAAATAGATGTACATTGCTGTAAGGTCTTATACATGAAGTAGTATTATATTATTTGAAGGTAGGCTGTGACAGAATAAATATGCACATGCAAAACCAGAAGAAAAAAAAAAAAAAAAAACTCTCCAAATAAGTGCAGCTAAAAAAATTCAGATATGGGAAGATAAAACGGAATGCGGTAAAAGCAAATCAAATAATTCAAACCAAGTCAGAAAAGAAAAAAAGAAGAACAAATAACAATAAAAAGAACAAATGTTACACATAGAAAACATAGCAAGATAATAAACTTAATCTAACCATATAGAAAATTACATTAAGCGTAAATGGTTCATATAGTCAAGCAGAAACAAAGACCAACTTTCTGCTGTCTACAAAAACATGTTTAAATATAGAAGCACAGACAGGTTATAATTAAAAGGATAGAAAAAGATATGACTGCAAACACTTATCAAATAAACTGCAGTGGCTACATTAATGTTAAAAAATAGACTTCAGGACAAGAAATATTACCAAGAATAATGAGGGACATTTTTAAACAACAAAAGTATCAATTAATGAAGATTTTAAATGTATATATACTCAGTAATAGAGCTTCAAAATATATAAATAAAAACATAACAAATATAAAAGGAGACATGGACAAATTCACAATTATAGTTGGAGATATGAATACTCCATTTTCAGTAATTGATAGAATTTAGAGATAATCAATAGAAGAAAAGAAGGCTAGAACATTATCTACCCACTGATCTAATTGATGTTTAGAATGTCAATACTCAACAACAATATAATACACATTTTTTTTTCTTTTCTCCCATCCTCTCACCTCAAGTAGACCCCAGTGCCTGTTGTTTCCTTCTTTGTGTTCATAAGTTCTTATCACTTAGCTCCCACTTATAAGTGAGAACATGCGGTATTTGGTTTTCTGTGCCTGCATTAGTTTGCTGAAGATAATAACCTCCAGCTTTTTCCATGTTCCAGCGGAAGACATAATCTTGTTCTTTTTTATGGTTGCATAGTATTCCATGGTGTATCTGTACCACATTTTCTTTATCCAATCTGTCATTGGTGGACATTTACGTTGATTCCATGTCTTTGCTATTGTGAATAGTGCTGCAATGAACATATAAGTGCATGTGTCTTCATGGTAGAATAATTTATATTCCTCTGAGTATATACCCAGTAAAGGGATTGCTGGATCGAATGGTAGTTCTGCTTTTAGTTCTTTGAAAATCATCATACTGTTTTACACAATGGTTGAACTAATTTACACTCCCTCCAGTAGTGTATAATTGTTCCCTTTTCTTCACAACCTCACCGGCATCTGTTATTTTTTAACATTTAAATAATATCCATTCTGACTGGTGGGAGATGGCATCTCATTTTGGTTTTAATTTTCATTTTCTAAATGATCAGGAATATTGAGCTCATTTTCAAATTATTGTTGATTGCATGTATATCTTCTTTTGAGAAGTGTTTGTTCATATCTTTTGCACACTTTTTATGGAGTTGCTTGTTTTTTCTTCTAGATTTGTTTAAGTTCCTTATAGATGCTGGTTATTAGACCTTTGTTGGATGCATAGTTTGCAAAAATTTTCACCCATTCTGTAGGTTATCTGTTTACTCGGTTGATAGTATCTTTTGCAGTGCAGAGGGTCTTAAATTTAATTAGATCCCAATTGTCAGTTTTGCTTTTGCTGCTATTGCTTTTGGTGTCTTTGTCATAAAATCTTTGCCCATCCTTATGTACAGAATGGTATTGCCTATGTCGTCTTCAGGTTCTTTTTCATAGTTTTGGGTTTTAATTTTAAGACATTTAATCTATCTTGAATTGATTTTTGTATATGGTATAAGAAAGGGATCTAGATTCAATCTTCTGCATATGGCTAGCCAGTTACCCCAATGCCATTTATTGAATAAGAAGTTTTTTCCTCATTACTTGTTTCTGTCAAATATTGGAGGGTTGTAGATTTGTGGCCTTATTTCTGGGCTCTCTGTTGTGCTCCATTGGTCTATGTGTCTGTTTTTGTACCAGTACCATGCCGTTTTGGTTGCTGTAGTCTTGTAGTATAGTTTGAAATTGGGTAAGGTAATGCCTCCAGCTTTGTTCTGTTTCCTTAGGATTGCCTTGGGTATTTGGGCTCCTTTTGGTTCCATGTGAATTTTAAAACCATTTTCTAGTTATGTGAAGAATGTCAATAATTTGATAAAAATAGTATTAAATCTGTAAATTTCTTTGGGCAGTATAGTCATTTTAATGATATTGATTCTCCTCTCCATGAACATGGGTTGATTTTCCATTTGTTTGTATCTTCTCTGATTTCTTTGAGCAGTACTTTATAATTGTCATTGTAGGAATTATTCACCTCCCTAGTTGGCTGTATTCTCAGGTATTCTATTCTTTTTGTGTCAATTGTGAAGGGCATTGCCTTTCTGATTTGGCTGTAGATTTGGCTGTTGCTGGCATATAGGAATGCTAGTGAGTTTTGTACATTGATTTTCTATCCTGAAACTTCACAACAGTTGTTTATTAGCTGGAGGAGCTTTTGGGCCAAAACCATGGGTTTTTTTTAAGATATAGAATCATGTCGTCTGTAAACAGAGATAGTTTGACTTCGTCTCTCCCTATTTGGATGCTTTATTTTTTTCTCTTGCCCAATTATTCTGGCTAGGACTTCCAGTACTCTGTCGGGTAGAAGTGGTAAGAGAGGACGTTTTGTCTTCTGTTGGTTTTAAGGTGAATGCTTCCAGCTTTTCTCATTTAGTTTAACGTTGGCTCTGGACTTGTCATAGATGGCTATTATTATTTTGAGGTATGTTCCTTTAATACCTAATTTATTCAGAGTTTTAACATAAAGGTGTNTTATTAGCTGGAGGAGCTTTTGGGCCAAAACCATGGGTTTTTTTTAAGATATAGAATCATGTCGTCTGTAAACAGAGATAGTTTGACTTCGTCTCTCCCTATTTGGATGCTTTATTTTTTTCTCTTGCCCAATTATTCTGGCTAGGACTTCCAGTACTCTGTCGGGTAGAAGTGGTAAGAGAGGACGTTTTT
Source organism: Rhinopithecus bieti (assembly GCF_001698545.2). NCBI lineage: Eukaryota > Metazoa > Chordata > Mammalia > Primates > Cercopithecidae > Rhinopithecus > Rhinopithecus bieti. The sequence continues at coordinate 10,430 of NW_016806234.1, read as the reverse complement.
GTCTTCTGTTGGTTTTAAGGTGAATGCTTCCAGCTTTTTCTCATTTAGTTTAACGTTGGCTCTGGACTTGTCATAGATGGCTATTATTATTTTGAGGTATGTTCCTTTAATACCTAATTTATTCAGAGTTTTTAACATAAAGGTGTATTTAATTTTATTCAAAAATTTTTCTGTGTCTATTGAGATAATTCTGTGCTCTTGTATTTAGTTCTGTTTATGTGATGAATCACATATATTGATTTGCATATGTTGAAAAAATCTTGAATCCCAGGGGTGAAGCCTACCTGGTCATAGTGGATTAGCTTATTGATATGCTACTGGATTCAGTTTGCAAGTATTTTGTTGAGGATCATTGCATTACTGTTCATCAAAAATATTAACTTGAAGTTTTCTGTTTTTGTTGTGTCTCTGTCAGGTTTTGAAGGGATGCTGCTGGGTTCATAAAATGAGTTGGGAAGGAGGTCCTCCTCCTCAATTTTTGGGAATGAATTCTGTAGGAATGTTACCAGCTCTTCTTCATACATCTGGTAGAATTTGGCTGTGAATCCATCTGGCCCAGGGCTTTTCTTTTGGTTAGTAGGCTATTTATTATTGAATTAATTTCAGAGCTCTTTATTGTTCTGTTAAGGGAACTAATTTCTTTCTGGCTCAGTCTTGGCAAGGTGTATGTGTCCAGGAATGTATCCATTTCTTCTAGGTTTTCTAGTTTATGTGTCTAGAGGTATTCATATTAGTTTCTGAAGGTTGCTTCTATTTCTGTGGGGTTAGTAGTAACATGCCTTTCATCCTTTCTAATTGTGTTCATTTCGATCTTCTGTATTTTATTCTTTATTAGCCAAGATAGTGGTCTATATACTTTATTATTATTATTATTATTTCAAAAAGACAACTCCTGGATTAATTGATCTTTTAAATGTTTTTTTTTTTTTGGCTCTCAATTTCCTTTACTTCAGCTCTAATTTTTGTTATTTCTCATCTTCTGGTAATTTTGGGGTTGGTTTGTTCTTCCTTCTCTAATTCATTCAATTGTGAGGTGAGGTTGTTCACTCGAAATCTGTCTAACTTTTTGATCTGAGCATTTAGTGTTATGAATTTCCATCTTAACATGGCCTTAGCTGTGTCCCAGAGATGCTGTGCCGTTGTTCTCCTTATTTTCCAAGAACTTCTTGATTTCTGCCTTAATTTCATTATTTACTGGAAAGTCATTCAGGAGCATGTTGGTTAAGTTCCATGTAACTGCATGGTTTTGAATGATTTTCACAGTTTTGACTTCCATTTTTATTGCACTGTGGCCCAAGAATGTGTTTGGTATGATTTTGGTTCTTTTACTTTGTTGAGGATTGTTTTCTGTTCAATTATGTGGTTAATTTTAGAGTATGTGTTATGCAGCAATTAGAAGGCTATCCTGTTGTTTTGGGGTTGAGAATTCTGTAAAGGTCTATCAGAGTCATTTGTTTCAATGTTGAGATTAGGTTCTGAATATCTTTGTTAATTTTCTGCCTCAGTGATCTAATACTCTCAGTGGAGTGTTGAAATCTCCCACTACTACTCTGTGGGAGCCTATGTCTCTTTTTAGGTCTCTAAGAACTTGTTTTATGAATTTGCGTACTCCTGTGTTGGGTGCATATATATTTAAGCTAATTAGCTCTTCGTGTTGAATTGAACTTTTTACCACTATGTAATGACCTTTTTTTCTCATTTTCGACCTTCGTTGGTTTGAAATCTGTTTTGTCTGAAATTAGGATTGCAACCTCTACTTTTTTTCTGTTTTCCATTTACTTGGTAGATTTTCCTCCATCCCTTTATTTTGAGTCTATCTGTGTCACTACATGTGAGATAGGTCGCTTGAAGATAGCATCCAATAGGGTCATGCTTTTTTATCCAGCTTGCCACTCTCTACCTTTTAAGTTGGTCATTTAGCCCATTTACATTCAAGGTTAATATTGATATGTGTGGATTTGATCCTGTCATTATGCTGTCAGCTAGTTATTATGTTGGCTTGTGTGTGTGGTTGCTTTACAGTGACACTGGTCTGTGTGTTTTGGTGTGTTTCTGTATTATTAATAGCTGGTAGTGGTCTTTTCTTTCTATATTTAGTTCTTGAAAAATCTTTTTTAAGGCAGGTCTGGTGGTAATGAATTTCCTCAACATTTGCTTACCTGAAAAGGATCTTATTTCTCCATCACCTAGGAAACTTCATTTGGCTGGATATGAAATCTTCTTGGTTGAAGATTTTTTAAATTAAGAATGTTGAATATAAGTCCCCCAATCTCTTCTGGCTTATAGGGTTTCAGCTAAGTGGTCTGTTGTTAGCCTGATGAGGTTCTTTTTGTAGGTGACCTGCGATTTCTCTCTAGTTGACTTTAACATGCTTTCTTTCATTTTAACCTTGCAAAACCTAACAATTATGTGTCAGATTGGGAATTATCTTTTTTTGTAGAATCTTGCAGGAGTTCTCTGTATTTCCTGAATTTGACTTTTGGCCTCTCTAGTAAAGTTGGAGAAGTTTTCATGGATGACATCCTGAAATACAATTTCCAAGTTGCTTGCTTTCTCCCCCTCCCTTTTAGGGATGCCAATGATTTGTAGATTTTGTCTCTTTATATAATCCCAAACTTCTTGAAGGTAGCAAATTGGTGACTCCCTAGACAGAGCTTCCAGGGGCAATTGAAATTCTCACTGCCACTGCCTCTGCAGTAGAACTGCCCTTACCAGCCTCAGACTAATAAAGGAACAAAGACCCTTTGTGCCCTTTCCATGCATTCAATAAGCTGCAGTCAACCCCAGGAGAGGAGGCCAGTCCATCTTATATGGGTTCTTCACACCCTCCACTTTTCATTACCAGTCACAGAACCCCTGGCTTTGACCCACAGTACAGACTCTCCATCTTGGGCTGATTGCACTGAGCAATTACTGACCTGCATCTCTCTGTGGTGGGGCCCCCAGAAAAGAAGCGAAAAGAAGCAAATGATCCTTGGCCATAATCACTACTATTATTCCTTTATTTGCTGTCTCCAAGTTGGGGAAGGAACAAAAACACTGAGGTCACACAAGAGCTACAATGGGCAGTGCAGACTACCAAATCATGATCTACAGCCGGCACTCAAAGGGAAGAATAACTCACACTTTCAGAGCATTGAGAAGAAACATGACTGCAACTGTGAGGAAACATAAGGGAGACACACAACTGAGGAAGAGTCTGCCGACTGACCAATAAGCCTGAGTGCCACCTGCTGGATCACACCCCAAAGCTTCAACACTAAAAATATCTCACTGCCATACCCGTCTCTGAAATCAGAGACAGGAAGTCAGCTTCAAATAAAAACCCTTCACAAAGGCTCAGCCCAGTGAAAACACCCAGAAAAGACGTCTATTGACTGTACTAAATCTACACTACAGTTAAAGAAATACCCACACACAGAGATGAGAAAGAACCAATGCAAGAACTCCAGTAAATCAACTGGGCAGAGTGTTACATGTCCTCCAAATGACCACACAAGCTCTCCAATAAGAGTTCTTAACTTGGCTAAACTCGTTGAAATGACAGAAATAGAATTAAGAATATGGATAGGAACAAAGATTATTAAGATTCAGGAGGATGGCAAAACCCAGTCCAAGGAAAATGAGAATCGCAATTCAGCATTACAGGAACTGAAGGATGAACTAGCTGATATAAAAAAGAACCTAACAGGTCTGACATAGATAAATAACGCAATACAAGAATTTCACAATGCAATTACAAGTATTAACAGCAGAATAAACCAAGTTGAGGAAATAATCTCAGAACTGGAAGACTGGTTCTCTGAAATAAGACAGTTGGACCAAAATTTTAAAAAAGAATTAAAAGGAATAAACACAACCTTTAGCATTTATTTTTAATGATCTCTTAGAATTTCCATTTTTTCTGCTTAAATTACCTATCTGTGTTCCTTTGGAATTTTTCACTCTCAGGCTTGTTCACAGGGAACTTCTAGCAATCTGTCATTTGTAGTTCAAGTTTTCCTTCCCTGGCACTGGTTTTTGCATAGGTTTCTGCTTGTAGGTTTCTGGTCTAGAATATTATGATTCTGTATCTACTTAGATGTCTTTCCAATTTTGGGGGCAGTGATATTCCTATGACCTCACTTCTCTGATGTATCTAAAAAAATTCTTTGTTTTAATTTTAAAGTTCCAGGATACATGTGCAGAACATGCAGGTTTGTTACTTAGGTAAGCCTGTGTCATGGTGGTTTGCTGTACCTATCAACCCATCACGTAGGTATTAAGCCCCACATGCATTAGCCATTTGTCCTGATGTTCTCCCTCCCCTCACCCTCTGACAGGTCTTGGTGTGTGTTGTTCCCCTCCCTGTGTCCATGTGTTCTCATTGTTCGGCTCCCACTTATGAGTGAGAACATACAGTGTTTGGTTTTCTGTTCCTGCATTAGTTTGCTGAGAATAACGGCTTCCAGTTCCATCTACGTATCTGCAAAGGACATGATCTCGATCCTTTCTATAGTTGCACAGTATTCCATGGTGTATATGTACCACATTTTCTTTATCCAGTCTGTTGTCGATTGGCATTTGGGTTGATTCCATGTCTTTGCTACTGTGAATATTGCTGTAATGAATATCTGCGTGCATGTATCTTCAAAATAGAATAGTATATATTCCTTTGGGTATATATCCAGTAATAGGATTGCTGGGCCAAACGGTATTTCTGGTTCTAGATTTCTGAGGAATTGTCACACTGTCTTCCACAGTGGTTGAACTAATTTACACTTCCACCAACAGTGCATAAGCATTTCTTTTTCTCCACAACTTTGTCAGCCTGTCATTTTTTTGACTTGTTAGTAATAGCTATTCTGACTGGTGTGAGATGGTATCTCATTGTGGTATTGATGGGCATTTCTCTGTTGATCAGTGATGTTGATTTTTTTTTAAAGGGTATGTTAGTGAGTTATTTTGGTGTTGAAGCTTTGGGGTATGATCCAGCAGGTGGCACTCAGGCTTATTGGTCAGTTGGTAGATTATTGTTTAGTTGTGTGGCTCCCCTGTGTTTTCTCACAGTTGCAGCCATGTTTCTTCCCAACGTTCTGAAAGTGTGGGGTCTTCTCTCCCTTGAGTGCTGGCTGTAGATGGTGACTCGGCACTCTGGGCTGCTCACTGCAGCTCTGTTGTGATCTGTGTTTATGAATGGTATTTCATTTATGGTGTGGCTCTCTGCTTGCCTGTTGTTGGTGTATAGAAATGCTTGCGATTTTCGTACCTTGATTTTGTATCCTGAGACTTTGCTGTAGTTGCTTATCAGCTTAAGAAGATTTTGGACTGAGACGATGGGATTTTCTACATATAGGATCTTGTCATCTGCAAACAAAGACAATTTGACTTCCTTTCTTTCTATTTGAATATGCTTTATTTCTTTCTCATTAGACTCCTGGACTATAGATACTTTCAGAATAGGACCTTAGAGATGAGTTTCCCAAAGTCCTTTATTTTTTTTAAAATGAGGAATCTGAGGCCTCAGAAAGGGAAACAAGTTGCTCTAGATGGTCTTGTAGGGTAGCTTGGAAGTGTCTGGGCTTGGACTCCTGGTCCACTAAAATGTCTTCATAGCCTCCCTTCCCTTCTCTCTTTCAGGGTTAATTTCTCATAGTGAGGCTACTAGTGTTGGCTTAATTCCCTCCAGTTGTGCCTCACTCTTCCCAGCAACCTAAAATTTTCATGCCAGCTGCATCTTTTTATGGTTGGTAATGTATGTCCAGCACTAAGCCTAGTAAAAATAGTTAATATTTATTGAGCCCATCCTATAAGCGAGATACTCTTCTAAGTTTTTCATGTATGGTAACTCAGTTAATCTTCACAATAACTTCAAGATTGTTATTATTAGTCCAAAGGCACAGGAAAGGAAGTAACTTAGGGTGATTCAGTTAGTAAGTGGAAAGTTCAAATCCAGGTTGTATGGTTGCAGGATCTATGTACTTTAATATGGCTGAAACTGTCTTAGTAAAGTGAAGGCCATTCCCTTCTTTATACACTCATCAGTCTCAAGCTATGTTAGTGTTTATCTCTGAATTTCGAGTGGATGATTCCCAATGAAATTTTGAGGACTTACTACTTTTCTTACTGGCATTTGTACTTAAAAGAGAAACCTAGAAGAGTGACATTTATTAAGAGTGGAATTTCGAGCACAGTTAAGGAAAATATTTTTTGACAAGAAGTTTTCTTTCATGTCATCTCATATAGTTTTGATATGTGTCCCTGCCCAAATCTCATGTTGAATTGTCATCTCCAATGTTGAAGGTGGGACCTGGTGGGAAGTGATTGGATTATGGAGGCAGATTTCTCCTGAAAGGCTTAGTACCATTTCCTTGGCATTGTCTTCACAATAGCGAATAACTTCTCATGAGATCTTGCTGTTTAAAAAGGCATGGAACCCTCACTCTCTTTCTCTTGCTACTGCTTGTGTCATGTAATGTGCCTGCTTCCTCCTTGCCTTTATCCATGATTGGAAGATTCCTGAAGCCTCCTCAGAAACAGGTGCTGCTATGCTGCTTGTACAGCCTGCAGAATCATAAGCAAACCAAAGCTCTCTTCTTTATAAACTACCCAGTCTCAGGTATTTTTATAGCAATGTGACAAAATGGCCTAATTCAGAAAATTGATTCAGGCCATTGCTATAAAGATACCTGAAAATGTGAAAGCAGCTTTGGAATGGGATAACAGGCAGAGACTGGAAGAGTGTGGAGGACTCAGCAGTAGGCAGAAAGCTGAAAGGAAGTTTGGAACTTCTTAGAAGCCGGTTAAACGGTTGTGACCAAAATGCTGATAATGAAGTCCAGGCTGAGGAGGTCTCAGATGGAAATGAGAAACTTATTGGGAACTAGAGAAAAGGTCAAACATGTTATGCCTTAGCAAAGAGCTTGGCCAGATTGTGTCCATGCCCTAGGGATATGTAGAAGTTTGAACTTGAGAGTGATAATCTAAGGTATCTGGCAGAAGACATTTATAAGCAGCAAAGTGTTCAAGAAATGATGTGGCTGCTTCTAGCAGCCTATGCTCAGATGTGGGAGTAAAGAAATAAGTTGGAACTTATATTTAAAAGGGAAGTAGAGTGTAAACATTTGGAGAATTTCCAGCCTGGCCATGTGGTAGAAAAGCAAAGTCCACTTGCAGGAGAAGAATTCAATTATGCTGCTGAGCAACTGCTTACTAGAGAAATTTGTCTAACCAAAAACAAGGCAAGTTCTGATAGCTAAGACAATGAGAAAAAGGCCTTGAAGACATTTCAGAAATCTAAAATGCAGCTCCTCCCATCACAGGCCCTAATGTCTAGGAGAACAGAATGGTTTTGCAGGCCAGGTCCAGGATTCTGCTCTCCTGTGCACCCTATGGACACTGCTTTCTGCATCCTGGCCACTCCAGTTCCAGCTATGGTTCAAATAGCTGGATACAGCTTGGGTACAGCTTGGACCACTGCTTCAGATAGTGTAAGCCATAAGCTTTGGCAGCTTCAATGTGGTGTTAATCCTGCAGAAGCACAGAGTACAAGAGTTAAGGCTTAGGATCCTCTGCCTAGATTTCAGACGATGTATAGAAAAGCCTGTGCATTGAGGAGGAAGTCCACTGCAAGGGTGGAGCCCTCACAGAGAACCTCTACTAGGGCAGTGCAGAGGGGAAATGTGAGATTGGAGCCCCTACACAGAGTCTCCACTGAAGCACTGCCTAGTGGAGCAGTGAGAAGAGCACCACCATCATCCACTGACAGCTTGCATCCTGTGTCTGGAAAAGCCACAGGCACTCAATGCCAGCCTGTGAGAGCAGCCATGGGATCTGAACCCTGCAAAGCCACAGGGGTGGAGCTGCCCAAGGTCTTGGGGGCCCATCCATTACACAAGTGTGCCCTGGACGAGGGACATAGAGTTAAAGGAGATTGTTTTGGGGGATTATTGAGGAGGGATGAGTGTACTTTGCAATGTGAGAAGAATATGAGATTTGGCAGAGTGGGTGCCAGGATCAGAGTGATATAGTTTGGATGTGTCCCTGACCAAATCTTATGTTGAACTGTAGTCCCCAATGTTGGAAGTGTGGCCTGGTGGGAGGTGATTGGATCATGGGTTTCTCATGAAAGGTTTAATACCATCCCCTTGGCATTGTACTCACAACAGTAAGTGACTTCTTGCAAGATCTGGCTGTTTAAAAGTGTGTGGCACATTGCTCTCTTGCTCTTGCTCCTGCTCTTGCCATGTGATGTGTCTGCTCCCTGTCTGTCTTCTGCCATGGTTGGAAGCTTCCTGAGGCCTTTCAAGAAGAAGATGCCACTATGCTCCCTATACAGCCTGCAGGACTGTGATCCAATTAAATATTTTTTCTGTATAAACCTCCCAGTCTTAGATACTTCTTTATATCAATGTGAGAAAATCCTAATACATCATCTGAATCACACCTTTAATGAGTAGTTTTCTGTTATCCAAACCATGTTTTATTCTCCAACCTCCCAATTCAGAGCCTTGCTGAGGACTTGGCCAAAGGGGTCTTGGGTCTATGTCAACTAAATCAGTATCTTAAAGATAACCAAGCAACTAGTAGATTTGGAAACTTGTCATAGTGTTGATACAGACTAGATACTGAATGCATATTTGCTGATGCATGACTCAATTACCAATTGCTCCTTTCCTTTTGTTATTTTGAAAATATATCATTTCAGGGATCTGTCTTGTATGATATTTCTAGAATGATTATCACCATGGGAAGTGGAAAGTTGATAAGTGAGTTGTGTCATGGATCAAAGGTCAGGGAGGTTTGTCGTTAAGGAATTTCCAATATAGCTCCAAAGCCATATTAACCCACTGACCACTCCTAGAAGTGTAAAAATATTTAGATGACTTAAGTAATTACCCAGGGATAACCTTGATAATAGTGGGATAAAATGTTAGAGTGAAAGAGAAATCTTGTGTGAAGTAGGGCCATGGACATAAACCAGTCATTTTTGCCAAGTATGGTTGCACATAAAGTGTGGACTCAGAAACACTCTTGGAGTTTTGAAAAGAGGAGGCAAAAACAAGTGAGTAGAAGGGGATTTCCTAAAACACAGAGGGCAGGACTAGTGAAGACAACTTTCTCATTATAGTCAGATGAAAAAACTGAAGTCCAGAATGTAGATTTACTTACTCTTTGATAATGACTTGCTCAGTGTTACAAAGTGAGTTACTGGCAGAGCTGGCACTTGAACCCAGGGTTTACTGATCCACCATTCATGCCCTTTTCAAGATGCTGCATAAAAGATCAAAAAAGAAAACTCTAACATCCTTTCAAGATTTAATAATTTGTCATGCCAACACTTCTTGTAAGAGATTTTTTGGTTCTGGAAAACAGTCCGTTAGGGGCCTCTCAGACAGATAAAATGTCGCTGGTGTATTTTAGGAGATTCTTGAGTAACGTGACTCCATGTATATTCAGAGACTGAGTTTTTAGGACAAAACCATAATCACTAAAGCAACCTTTAGTATGGTTAAGCACCAAAGACCACCTTTTTCCTGTAAACCAATATAATCTTTTCATTTTTTCATTTTTCAGAATGTAGCATCCAGGCTTAAATTTTTAAGTCATCTTCTCCTCTTTCTCCCTTGTCCTTATTCAACCCTGAGGTATACAGTATAAGGTTTTCATTTATTGGTACATTTTGAGATGATTACCACAATCAGGCTAATTAACATATCCACCACCTCACAAAGTTATCATTTTCTTGGTATGGTAAGAATACTTAAGCTGAGCTGTGTAGCCTGGTGTTAAGGGAGAGGTTATGCCAGCACTCGCTTAGCTGCCCAAGCTGGTGTCTCAGCAGGTCACATACTAACCCCACCCCCATCCACTGTCTCTGGGCCCAAATAAATAAAATAAGAGATAAAAAAGGAGACACTACACCCAATACTTCAGCAATTCAAAGGATTGTTAAAGGCAACTATGAAGACTTTATAAATTGGAAACCTAAAAAAATTGGATAAGGTCCTAGACTCATATGACCTACCAAGATTGAACCAAGAAGAAATCCAAAACCTGAACAGACCAGTAACAAGTAATAAGATCAAAGCCATTATAAAAATGTCCCACAAAGAAAAGCCAGGGAATCAATAACTTCATTGCTGAATTTTACCGAAAACCTAAAGAAAAAGTAATACCAATCCTACTGAAGCTATTCTGAAAAATAGAGGCAGATAGAACATTTAAAAACTCATTCTATGAGGCCAGTACTGATACCAAAATCCAACAAAGATACATCAAAAAAAGAAAACTATAGACCAATATCACTGATGAATATTAATAAACTACTTACATATCAATAATAACGTTGAATATAAATGAAGTAAACTCTCCAAACAGAAGACAGAGTAGCTGAATAAATTAAAAAAAAAAAAAAGACTTAATGATCTACTGTCTACAAGAGGCACACT
>NW_016806233.1:5725-8392 GCF_001698545.2 Rhinopithecus bieti | reverse complement strand
GTACTCAAGGGTCCATATTTAAAAAAACTAGTAACTTTTACTGCTCATCAAAGATATTTTTTGAGACAGTCTTACTCTGTCACCTAGGCTGGAGTGCAGTGGCATGACCACAGGTCACTCTTAGCCTCGAACTCCTGGGTTCAAGGAATCCTCCTGCCTCAGCCTCCCACCTCAGCCTAAGAAGTAGCGAGGACTACAGGCATAAGCCATGGTGCCCCACCCTCATCAAAGACATTCTTAAAAGAAACTGACTTTATTTTTTAAAAACTACAAGTGTAGGGTGAAGAATACAATGACTACTGATACAATTTGGTGCCACTACCTTGATTTGTATTCAGGCAAAATGTTTATTTTTCACTGCTTCGACACCATCAGTACAGAAGTACAGATGTCAATACAGTAAAACAACTTAGAATTATTAAGAAAACAGCTTTCACTTTGCAGATCGCTTGGGTCTACAAAAGGTCCATATATTTAAAGGTCCACATTTGAAAGGTTCACATATTGAAAACTGTTGGCCGGGGGCGGTGGCTCACACTTGTCCCAGCACTTTGGGAGGCCAAGGCGGGTGGATCATGAGGTCAGGAGTTCAAGACCAGCCTTGCCAACATAGTCAAACCTCGTCTCTACTAAAAATACAAAAAGTAACCAGGCATGGTGGCGGGCGCCTGTAATCCTAGCTACTTGGGAAGCTGAGGTAGGAGAATTGCTTGAACCCGGGAGGTGGAGGTTGCAGTGAGCCGAGATCGCACCACTGCACTCCAGCTTGGGCAACAGAGTGAGACTTCGTCTAAAAAAAAAAATAAAAAGAAAAGAAAACTGTTGGCCACCACCTCAGCTAGATGTTCCCCTAGACCTGCCCCCACCTTATGGCTTATTGCCCTATCCCAAAAACATTATCTGATGTCTACTCAATGACAACTTCCCTATCAGTTAACCTAACATTCTTGTAGAAAACAAGATATCAGGCCTGGTGCGGTGGCTCACACCTGTAATCCCAGCACTTTGGGAGGCCAAGGTGGGCAGATCACAAGGTCAGGAGTTCAAGACCAGCCTGGCCAACACAGTAAAACCCCATCTCTAATAAAAATACAAAAATTAAACGGACGTGGTGGCACACACCTCTAGTCCCAGCTACTCGGGAGGCTGAGGCAGAGAATCGCTTGTACCCAAGAAGTGGAGGCTGCAGTGAGCCAAGATCATGCCACTATGCTCCAGCCTTGGCGACACAGTGAGACTCTGTCTCAAAAAAAAAAATTATGTAAATGGTATAATATGGTATATAACTATATGTCAGAGACTGGCTTTTTTCATTCAGCATAATTCTCTGGGAGTTCATCCAGGTTGTTTTGTGCATCAGCTTTGTTTTTCATTCCTGTGTGGTATTATGCTATGAATGCACCACCATTTGTTTAGCCACTCACCCATTAAAGGACATCTGGCACTTCTGTGTTATTACTATTATGAACAAAGAAGCCATGAACATTCATATACAAATTTTTGCATGAACATGTTTTCATTTCTCTGGGATAAACACTCAAGAATGAAAATGCTGGGTCATACGGTAGTTGCAGGTTTGTGGTTTTTTTGTTTTTGTTTCTGAAACGGAGTCTCGCTCTGTCGCCCAGGCTGGAGTGCAGTGGCGCGATCTCTGCTCACCGCAAACTCCGCCTCCCAGGTTCACGCCATTCTCCTGCCTCAGCCTCCCAAGTAGCTGGGACTACAAGCGCCCACCACCATGCCCGGCTAATTTTTTGTATTTTCAGTAGAGACGGGATTTCATCGTGTTAGCCAAGATGGTCTTGATCTCCTGACCTCGTGGTCCGCCCCACCTCAGCCTCCCAAAGTGCTGGGATTACAGGTATGAGCCACTGCACCCGGCCAATTTTTGTATTCTCAGTGGAGACGGGGTTTCTCCATGTTGGTCAGGCTGGTCTCGAACTCCTGACCTCTGCCTCCCAAAGTGCTGGGATTATAGGAGTGAGCCACTCCTCCCGGTCTGCAGGTGTATTTTAATAAAAAACTACCAAACAGTTTCCCAGAGTGGCTATGCCATTTTATATTTATATTCCAATCAGCAGTGGATAAATAATCCAGATTCTCTCTTCATCCTAACCAATACTTGGTATTATGACTATTTGATAGGTGTACAGTGATTTTTGTTGTGATTTCAATGTGCATTTCCAAAATGGTTAATAATGTTCAACATCCTTTTATCTTATTTGCCATCTGTGTAACTTCTTCCATGAAATCATCTTTTCATGTCTTTTGCTCGTGTTCTAATTGGACTGGTTGCTTTTTAACTGGGTTTCCAGAGTTTATATATTCTAAATACAATTAATTTGCAAGATGTGTGGTTTACAAATAAATTATCCTACTCTGTAGCTTCTCTTCATTCTCTCAACAGAGTCCTTCTTTGGGAGGCCGAGGTGGGTGGATCACGAGGTCAGGAGATCCAGACCATCCTGGCTAACACAGTGAAATCCTGTCTTTACTAAAAATACAAAAAAAAAAATTAGCTGGGCATGGTGGTGGGCGCCTGTAGTCCCAGTTACTCAGGAGGCTGAGAATGGGAGGAGAATGGCGTGAACCCGGGAGGCGGAGTTTGCAGTGAGCCGAGATCGCGCCACTGCACTCCAGCCTGGGCGACAGAGCGAGACTCCGTCT
>NW_016806233.1:0-863 GCF_001698545.2 Rhinopithecus bieti | reverse complement strand
CCAACTAAACATCCACCCCATTAGGCAAATAATTATTCCAGAAAAAACACTTGTGAATATACAATATAGAAATTAATATTATTCATTATTTCAAAACATCCTTTAAGGAGCTTTTATACTTTTTTTTTTGAGACGGAGTTTTGCTCTTGTTGCCCAGGTTGGAGTGCAATGGCACGATCTTGGCTCACTGCAACCTCCGCCTCTCGGATTCAAGTGATTCTCCTGCCTCAGCCTCCCAAGTAGCTGGGATTATAGGCACAAGGGAACAGTTATACTTTCTTAGGTTATGTTTCAGAAAATACGCTTCCCGATTATCTTTGAGTTATGCATTTCGACTAGTATGCTACTTCACATAATCATTTACTTATTAGCACTCTTTAAATGTCCACTCTGCTCTGGTTCTACTGCTTCACTTTCCCTAACCCCCAATCAGCCCATATCAATCTCTTCATTGCTAAAACAGTACAACATCAACAGCACTGGAAGACAGTAGCTAGCTACATGAGAAAAGTTACATTTACCCTGCTGCAAAATAAGGAGAGGAATCCATAAGAGCTAAGTTTCTTCTCTGTCCAGTGTGTATGGCATTAACTAATCACCATTTTCCTTTGTTCTTCTAAGCTAATGTGTCAAACACAGAAATAACCTGAAGTACTATGAATTCTTTTTAAAAAGTTATGTTGATAATTATTTTACCTGGAAAGTATCAGTTTGCTTTTAAATGTTATTCAAAGATATACTCCACAAATATAATTTTATTATACCTCAAGAATATTTTATAAGAACTCTTCCTCTTAATTTTATAATTATTAACCTCTTAAATCTGTATAAGACATTTAATTTAATGTAATTCCTTATAAAAA
>NW_016806232.1:0-430 GCF_001698545.2 Rhinopithecus bieti | reverse complement strand
GGGAGGGTGTGTGTGTGTGTGTGTGTGTGCGTGTGTGTGTGTAGCCCCGACGGTCAGGTGGCCCTGGGGAGGGGATGTGTGTGTGTGTGTGTGTGTGTGTGTAGCCCCGACGGTCAGGTGGCCCTGGGGAGGGTGTGTGTGTGTGTGTGTGTGTGTGTGTAGCCCCGACGGTCAGGTGGCCCTGGGGAGGGTGTGTGTGTGTGTGTGTGTGTGTGTGTGTAGCCCCGACGGTCAGGTGGCCCTGGGGAGGGTGTGTGTGTGTGTGTGTGTGTGTGTGTGTGTGTAGCCCCGACGGTCAGGTGGCCCTGGGGAGGGTGCGTGTGTGTGTGTGTGTGCGTGCGTGCGTGTGTGTGTGTGTGTGTGTGTAGCCCCGACGGTCAGGTGGCCCTGGGGAGGGTGTGTGTGTGTGTGTGTGTGTGTGTGTAGCCCC
>NW_016806231.1:0-925 GCF_001698545.2 Rhinopithecus bieti | reverse complement strand
AAAATACAAAAAATTATCTGGGCGTGGTGGTGCACACCTGTAGACCCAGCTACTCAGGAGGCTGAGGCACGAGTATCATTTGGCAGGGCACAGTGGCTCACACCTGTAAATCCAGCACTTTGAGAGGCCGAGGGAGGAGAATCACTCGAGACCAGCCTGGTCAACATGGTAAAACCCTAAACTCTACTAAAAATACAAAATTTAGCTGGGTGTGGTGGCATGTGCCTGTAGTCCCAGCTACTCAGGAGGCTGAGGCACGAGAATCACTTGAACCCAGAAGGTAGAGGCTGCAGTGAGCTAAGATTGCACCACTGTACTCCAGTCTTGGCAACACAGCAAAACTCTGTCTCAAAAAAAAAAGCCATTTGCTTTTTTCCTCCCCATAATAATACCCTTCCTCACTAAGTTCTTTCTGATATTTTTCAATGAGAGGACTGAGTATACAGATAGCAAGATGTTTTGGGGTCGGGGAGGAATATGTACTTTTACCAACTGTACTGACAAACTCCTTTACAAACTCCTCCTGGACGTTTCTTGTAAAATAAAGATTCTTGTAAAAATACAGACTAGCCAGCCTGGCCAACCTGGTGAAATCCCATCTCTACTAAAAATACAAAAATTAGCTAGGCATGGTGACGGGCACCTGTAATCCCAGCTGCTTGGGAGGCTGAGGCTGAGGCAGGAGAATCACTTGAACCCGGCAGGCAGAGGTTGCAGTAAACCGAGATCATGCCACCGCACTCCAGCCTGGGTGACAGAGATTCCGTCTCAAAAAACAAAAACCAGACTAGCTCCTGAAGTAGCCCTTTCTCATGATTCTGTGCATGCTATAAGACTGTTTTCCCCTCATTGTCTTTTGTGTTGGTACCAAAATTCTTTTTTGAAAACCATCAAGTGTCATAGCAGTTTATTACCTTTTCAGTCT
>NW_016806230.1:0-2321 GCF_001698545.2 Rhinopithecus bieti | reverse complement strand
GTATTTTGTTTTGTTTTTTGAAGTGGAGTCTCGCTCTGTCGCCCAGGCTGGAGTGCAGTGGCCGGATCTCAGCTCACTGCAAGCTCCGCCTCCCAGGTTTACGCCATTCTCCTGCCTCAGCCTCCGAGTAGCTGGGACTACAGGCACCCGCCACCTCGCCCGGCTAGTTTTTTTGTGTTTTTTTTAGTAGAGACGGTTTCACCATGTTAGCCAGGATGGTCTCGATCTCCTGACCTCGTGATCTGCCCGCCTCGGCCTCCCAAAGTGCTGGGATTACAAGAGTGAGCCACCACTCCTGGCCAATCCTGCTAATTATTAATCAGAACTACTTGGTTCAAAGGAGTGGAGACAGGGCAACGAGGGGTGTAAATTTGCAGAGTTAGGTGGAATGCTGATAGCAAGTTTTCCAGGTCGGAGAGTTAGTTGGGGTGGGGGATACTAATGTTAGCTTATCTATCTATATTTAATCTTATATATTATTTATTTTTGAGATAGGATGTAACTCTGTAGCCCAGGCTGGAGTGTGGTGGCACGAACGCAGCTCACTGCAGCCTTGAAATCCTGGGCTAAAGGATCCTCCCACTCACCTCAAGGTAGCTGGAACTGCAGGCGTGTGCCACCATGCCCTGCTAAGTTTTTCGGGTTTTTTTTTTTTTTTTTTTAATGAATTATCTTCCTGTGTTGCCCAGGCTGATCTCAAGCTCCTGGCCTCAAGCGATCCTTTTGCCTTGACCTCCCAAAGTGCTGAGATTATAGGCATGAGTTACTGTACCCGGCCTATATATTTTTTTATTGTGACATTTCATGCACAAAAGAAGATACGCAACATCCATGCAGATAACAGAACAAAATAAACACTATCCACTTTAAAACACAAACATTTTAGTACTTTTGTACCAATCTGTCTGCTGCTTCTCTATCTTCTATTTCTTCTCCCTGTGCCCTCACCAGGTAAGTAACCCCGGAGCTACTGGTACATTTGTGTGAATTAAAAAAGACACCTGGAAGGGGCAGATACAGCCCTGCTTGACTTCCGGTTTTATCACGTTTATAAATCTAAGCAATGACATGGAACTTATTATACAATATTTTAGGCATAAATTAAGAATGATTTAGCTTACCATCATAGACCTGCCACTCAATTTGAAGCACCAAACATTACTGGTACGGTGAGGCCCTCTGGCTCCTCCCTCCAACAGAAGTTACCACCCTCCTCAGTTGGGTTTCTCATTCCCATGCATTTCTTCTTACTACTTATGTATGTATTTCCAAGCAATACATAGAATTGCTTTGGATGCTTTTTAGCTTCTTAAAAACTGGTTTTATGTTGTATGCATGCTGCCACCTGCTTTTAAGGAGCAGCAACACGTTTATGAGGCCATCTGTTTATATGTTGTTCTAGGGCTTTGCTGTCCATTTTGGTAGCCACTAGCCACAGGTGGCTATTTAAATTAATTAAAATCAAATAAAAGATTTAGTTCCTCAGTCTCACTGGTCACGTTTCAAGTGGCCAGTAAGTATATGTGGCCATTGGCATCTGTATTGCATAGCACAGATTACATTCTGTTCCATCATCACAGCTAGTTCTCTTGGATAGCCCTGCAGGGCATTTCTTTTTGTTTTTTGTTTTGTTTTTATTTTTGTTTTTTGCTAGTCTTTGTTGCATGAATACATTACTATTTATATATCTATTTTTCTATTTATGAGCATTTGAGTGTGCAAGTTTTTGCTGTTACAAATTGTGCTGCCGGGCGCGGTGGCTCAAGCCTGTAATCCCAGCACTTTGGGAGGCCGAGACGGGCGGATCACGAGGTCAGGAGATCGAGACCATCCTGGCTAACACGGTGAAACCCCGTCTCTACTAAAAAATACAAAAAACTAGCCGGGCGAGGTGGCGGCGCCTGTAGTCCCAGCTACCCGGGAGGCTGAGACAGGAGAATGGCGTGAACCCGGGAGGCGAAGCTTGCAGTGAGCTGAGATCCGGCCACAGCACTCCAGCCTGGGCAACAGAGCGAGACTCCGTCTCAAAAAAAAAAAAAAGAAAGAAACAAATTGTGCTGCATAAGCATTTTGTTTGTGTGTGTATAGATGATCTCCTTGGTCTATTGTGTTAATTTCTCTTGGGTATATACCTGGGAGTGAAATTAACATAAGGGCATTTTCAGCTTTACCAGACCCTGTTAAGTTACTCTCAAGTGGTTTTATCAATTTATATTCTAGAACCAAGAGTATGTATCAGTAACATTTGGTAACTTCAGGCGTTTTTTTTCCATTCCGCTGAGTGTGAAAAATGTGTTTTGATTGTGGTTGTCATTTGTTAG
>NW_016806229.1:0-3656 GCF_001698545.2 Rhinopithecus bieti | reverse complement strand
CACCAACAGTGTAAAAGTGTTCCTATTTCTCCACATCCTCTCCAGCACCTGTTGTATATGTTACTCTTAAGTTAATCGATACATGGGCGACCTAGCACTCAGAAATAATTTGCTATCATATTTACTAGGATTGTTTCAACTTGTATTTGCAAAGTTCATTTTTTTCTTCCACTGCGAGTCACATCCTTATTATTCTTGAATGATTTTACCATCATTTTAGATTTGAAGAGGATCTTTCAGTTATGATGCTTTTTTCAGAGTTCTGTCCTCCAGAGTGCATTTATTGCTTTATTAAATTAATGAGCAAACTAGAACATGAAATTCTGCATGAATCAGTTTTGTAAATAATTCTTTCAATTGTTTCAGGGAATTAGTGTGATGGAATTTCCAAACAGAATAAAGCTGGAAATAAGGAGGAAAACCCTGTTTTAGAGAATATGAGTTTTCACGTGTGTGGCGTACTTTATTACTATTTCTTTCATGATTTTTTCACTGCTATTTTCTACAGCTCCTCTTTGAAACTTACATTGTCCTCACAGAGATGAAATTCCCTTCATCTCACCATTCTGGGAAGAGTGGCCACTATATCCGTTTATATAAATATCCCAAATCTTAATTTTTAATAATTGATACATCTTTTTCCTATTACTTTCTCTAATATAATCACCACTTCCTCATAAATCTGGCTTTCCTTCTGTCTGTTCTCTCACATTTCATTAATTTGCTTCTTTGAAAGAAGAATAACAGATACTTTCCTGTTGATCATATTTCTTATTGAACCTATTAAAACATATTCTAAGGAAAACAGGTAGCCTCTTTCTTCAGGAATCATTAGCTCCAGAAATGGTCCCTGCAGTCACTTGGACAAAGAATAAGTGGGGGTCCCTTAGGATTTTCTGCATCCCACATATCCATCACCACTATCATCCTGTAAGCCAGGGTCCTCTTTACAGTTTTTAAATGTATTCCAATTTGGCTTCAAAAGATGGAGCAGGTGTACTTTTCCTCATTCCTGCTGCTAAGTATGACTAAAAACCCCAGACAATATCCACAAAACATAAGGAGACTCTGAAAGTTGGAGAAAAGAAACCTTAGAGCCCAAGGAATAACATAGTCATGAGTTCCCGTTGCTGTATTATGCCAGAATTAAGACAGCTACTCCAAATTGTTGAATATTTAGGTTACATACACTTTTTACTCTTACGAAGTTACAAGGATCACCTGTGATACGGGTTTCTTTGCTATATCTCCGATATTTTGCTTGGCAGAGACTCTTAGAAATTAAATTATGGTTTAAAGAGTATGCATCATTTCAAGGTTGTTGATTTTAAGTTATTGTATATAAACAGTATATTAAAAAATCATCTAAAGTAGAATGCATATTTTTAAAAATTGCCAAATTGTTAAATGCCAAATGGCATGCTAATACTTTAATTGGCCTTTCTCTTATTAATAATGATGTTAAATAATTGTTAAATTCTTTAGTTGATTGTAATTTGGGGAGACTAATGTTTTTATAATCTTTAAGAGTATTCATCTTATTTGTTCAAAAGTTCCTTTTATATATTAAGATATCCCACTGTGTCTCGTGTTTGTTGTTTTTTTGGCCAATTAATGATTTTCTTTTACTTTTATCATTTTATATATATTTGTATTACATTGTTTGATAACAATAATACAATTTATAAGTTTAAATATTATAGATATGTATAAAGTAGAAGGTCTTCCTGTGATTTCACCCCACATTTCTCAAATTTGCTCAAAGGAAAACAAATGTACCCAAGGAAAACAAATCATTCTACCCAAAAGGCACATGAACTCGTATGGTCACTGCAGCACTATTCACACCAGCAAAAGAAATGGAATCAACTAAGACGCCATCAACAGTGGACTAGATAAAGAAATATGGTACGTATACACCATGGAATACCATGCAGCCATAAAAAAGAATGAAATTGTGCCCTTTAAAGCCATATGGATGCAGCTTGAGGTCATTATCGTAAGTGAATTAGCAAAGGAACAGAAAGACAAATACTTAATGTCCTTACTTATAAGTGGGAGGTAAAAACTGAATACACATGCACACAAAGATAGGAACAATGGAGACTGGACTGCTTGAGGGGGTAAGTGGGAGGAAAGGTGAGTTAAAGACTGCCTATCCAGCAGTATGCTCACTACCTGAGTGATGGGATCATTCACACACCAAGCTTCAGGAACACACCATTTACCCATGTCATAAACCTGCACATGTACTCACTGAACCTAAATTAAAATTCAAAGAATAATAAAATTAAAAGAAAATGAAGAACCAGCACTGTATGTAACTTTTTAAATATTATTTTTTAATTTGTTTATTTTTCGAGACAGGGTCTCACTCTGTAGCCCAGGCTGGAGTGCAGTGGTGCCTCCCAGGTTCAAGTGATCCTCCCACCTCAGCCTCCTGAGTAGCTGGGACTGCATGTGCATGTCACCACACTCAGTTAATTTTTCTATTTTTAGTAGGGATGGGTTTTTGCCATGTTGGCCAAGCTGGTCTCAAACTCCTGACCTCAACTGATCAGCCCACCTTGGCCTCCCAAAGTGCTGAGATTGTAGGTGTGAGCCACCACGCTCGGCCTGTATGGAACTTGTCGTGGCAGTGATTTTAGTTCTTTTTACCTAATTCATTAGTTTTTTTAAACATTTCTTTATTAATTCCTTCCATATGGAACTTTTTGTTGTGGTGATTGTAGTTCTTCTTACCTAATTTATTAGTTTTTTTAAAAAAACATTTTGTCTTCATTAATTCCTTCCCTCAACATTTTTAGTACTTTTTTTTCTAATTTAGACATTTAACTTTTAGTTCAGTTGTATTATGTATTTTCTACTCGTTGATGCAACTTTTAAACTATAAAGTTTCCTCTAGATTATAAATTTAACCATGCATTACAGGTTTTGACATATATAATAGCATTTCATTGACATTAATTTCAAAATGTCTTTCATTTTATCTTGATTTCCAATTTGGGCTATTTTAGAGAGCACTTTGTTATTATATTTTCAAGTGATTATGTTTGCAGAATACTTTTCAATACAACATATAAGATTATTTTACTATGGAATTTATCTAGTTGACTAGTCTGGTTGTCATATCTGGTTGACTAGCACATGGTTGATTTTTGGTATGTTTTCTATGAACAGTTGAAAATCATACATTTGACTTGGGTTTGGAGTACAATATGTCTATATTAAGTCTCTTCTGCACCTTTTCTCTTCATCAACCCCAGCCATTAAATTCCATAAGAGATATGTTAAAATCTTCTACTCTGGCTGTGCTTTGGTTGAATTCTGCCTGAATTTCTAAGAAAATGTTGATAGGTAGACAGACAGACAGATAGATAGATAATATCATGGATACATGCCTCAATGATTATGACTTGTGTTTGATGAGAACAAACATCTTCATGTGACCTAAACGATTACACTTCAGTTTTCTGAACCATCACTGTGATTTTCAACATCATATTTGGAAGAGGACCTGGGTTTAAGTTCTGTCTTCTGTGTTGTCATTATCAATTCAGGCCATTTGTTTAAACTCTTTGAGCTTTAGTTTTCCCATTTGCAGAAATAAGATAATAATAATAATGGCCGGGCGCGGTGGCTCAAACCTGTAATCC
>NW_016806228.1:0-216 GCF_001698545.2 Rhinopithecus bieti | reverse complement strand
AATTTGGGTGTTTCTCTGGGACTTTTGGCTTACTAGGAATAAAGATCCTGGCTCTAGGGATTTTCTTAAAAATTTTCAGATAATGAGAAAGAGAATAGAATTTAGGCCAGGCGCCACGGCCTCGAGGTGTACAGAAGCATCCACGGTCTTGGGGCCCATGAAATCAGGATGATTTTAGGGAGGATGGTGGAATGAGGGGAGTGCGACCTTTGGCCT
>NW_016806227.1:0-458 GCF_001698545.2 Rhinopithecus bieti | reverse complement strand
CTCCTCCTCCTCCTCCTCCTCCTCCTCCTCCTCCTTCTTTCGCCAGAGTCTTGCTGTGTTACCCAGGCTGGAGTGCACTAATATGATCTTGCCTCACTGCAACCTCTGTCTGCCAGGTTCCAGCCATTTTCCTGCCTCAGCCGCCTCCCGAGTAGCTGGGATCACAGGTGCATGCCACCACACCTGGCTAATTTTTGTATTTTTAGTAGAGACAGAGTTTCACCATGTTGGCCAGGCTGGTCTCAAACTCCTGACCTCAGCTGATTTGCCTGCCTTGGCCTCCCAAAGTGCTGGGATTACAGGCGTGAGCCACTGCAGGCTGGCTCATGTTTTCATTTTCTTTGGCCACCCACGTTTTTACTCTTGACTGTTACTTTCATTACTGTTAACTGTTATACATTGTTTCTTTTGCTGTCTATAAAAAGTGTCTTTTTAGATGAGTTTTTTTTTTTTTTTTT
>NW_016806226.1:0-216 GCF_001698545.2 Rhinopithecus bieti | reverse complement strand
GGTTTGATCCGGTTTGATCCGGTTTGGATCTGGTTTGATCCGGTTTGATCTGGTTTGATCCAGTTTGATCCGGTGTGGTCTGTTCTGATCCGGTTTGATCCGGTCTGGACTGGTTTCATCTGGTTTGATCCGGTTTGATCCTGGTTTGATCCGGTCTGGACTGGCTTGATCCGGTCAGATCCGGTCCAATCCGGTTTGATCCGGTTTGATTTGGTT
>NW_016806225.1:2724181-2745430 GCF_001698545.2 Rhinopithecus bieti | reverse complement strand
AAAAAAAAAAAGAGATGTCACCATTTGTGCAAAAAAAGATATAGTATAATTATGTTTTAAAATGCATCAATTATCTCAGGAATTAAAAATAAGTAACAATTCTTATAAGAACTGTATTAGAATTCTGCAAAGAAACAGAACCAACAGGACATGTGTACAACACATACAGAGAAAGAGAGAGAGAGAAGGAGGGTTATTTTAGGGAACTGGATCACGTGACTGTGGGTCTATGCGTCCAAAATTTGCAGGGCAAGCTGAAATTCTGGACAGAGCTGATGTTGCAGTCTTGGGTTTGAAGGCAGTAGGAGGCATAATGCCCTCTTGCTGGGGGAAACTTCAATCTTTGCTTTTAAGGCCTTCAACTGATGGGATATGGCCCACCCACATTCTGGAGGGTAATTTGCTTCACTCAAAGTCTACTGATTGAAATGTTAATCCATTCTAAAAAAAAAAACAAAACCTTCACAGCAACGTCTAGACTGGTGTTTGACAAACAACTGGGCACCATAGCCTAGACAAGCTGACACATAAAATTGGCCATCACAAGAGCCTACCTTGTTTGACAAAGTATTTAAGGTGACTCTTTTCTCATTGCTGTAATCCTACTAGCTAACAAAGTGCATCCTTTGCTAGTGTTCACTTACTCTTCATTCAGTGGTGAAGTTAATGAATGTGTGTTATGCTCATGTTTCCAATAAGTTGTAAGCTTGAGGGACAGTGTTTCTCTTGAATTTCCGGTAGCGATTGCAATTACATAACTCACGTTTTCTGGGGCAGGAGTGTTTTCGGGTGCTTTGTTTCACAGTTACATCATGTGTCCTGATTTTTAATTGTAGGAAACATGGTCACCATACCTCTAACATGTAATTGCATGCTGGACATGGTCAGTAAATTTCAATAAATACTTACTGCTTGAAATGGAATTTCCAGCCAGTGGACATTTTGTTTAAAATATGACAAAATACAACTGGGGGAAATTATCATTTCTCTTCTCATTTATTCCTGAGACATACAATGCAATCTGGTTCTTGTGTTTTTAATTTTCCATGTCCAGTTTTCAGGGTGCGGTTACAATGAACTGCCAAACCAATATGAAGTAAGATATTCAGTAATCAAGGACAAGTTCAAACAGTGTTGAACTTTTTTTTAGGGTGAGTGAATGTTCAGGTAATGTATCCAGGGAAGGGCTTCTATATAAAGGGAGGGACACAATTAGACAAATAAAAATACCTGTTTATGGTTTCTCAATGCAGATAATAAAACTTTATGACTCCAGGAGGAAGGTGGACGAACTTTATTGTACATAAGAAGATGGCAGAATCTAAGAATAAATAAAATGTTAAGAACTGTTTTCCAATAAAAATTACTTGGGACTTTTCTGGACTGCTGAAATTATTTTTCTACTTTATAATCTGATATGATTTTTTAAACTGCTGGTTTGTTCCAAACTGATATCTCAAAGGGGTACAAATTGTATTGCTTGGAATTTAGATAGGCCTGGTGAAAATTTAAAGCTATTATAGAAAACTGAATGATGAATTATCTTCAGGGAAGCCAGGAAGTGCCTGAACCAAAAGCCTTCAGATACTCAGTCAAAAAATTAGCAAGATTTAGTGACAACTTGGCTACATAGAATGAAGATATGAGAGAGACGAAAGATGTTTTAGTCTAGGTAGGAGACTGGAACTATGTTTATCTCATTATTAGAGACAGAGAGATTAGGACAGATAACCAGTTTGGAATATTTAGTAGTGGAGCGAAGGTGCTGAGTGATTTTAAACATGTTGTGTTGGAGTGAAACATGGAGATGTTCCGTACACAGCTGGAAGTACAGAATATGAATACAGGTGAGAAATCAGAACCAGAACTGCGTTCCCAGAAACTTTATTACAGAATTTAAATGAATTTAAATGAAGCCTAAACTATTGACTATGATTATCTCTTTTCACCCCCAAGCCACAGATTTCCTCTTCCTGGATTCCAGCTAGATGGGGTGATTGGCAGGCCCCCTACTTGATCTTTGCCCCTTCTGGAACATGTGCACACTCTCTCCTCACCTGGAATTCTCTCTTTTTTCCCATCCCACACCTCACAACCCACACCCCAACTTCCACTCAGGTCTCACTTTAGATGTGGCTTCTCTGAGTGCCCCCTTATATACACACATGCATGCATGTGCACAAACACATATGTATGTGCACATGCATGCACTCACTCCTCCTGTGTTAGGTTAGTTACCTTCCTATGAGGTTCCAGAGCCCCTAGGATTTATTTCCCCCATTAAACTACGTTATAAAATTCTGTTCACTCTTCCTCCCATCCAACTTGAGTTTGAGGTTCCCCAGGACAGGGATTTCATCCTTCCTGCTCGTTGTTGTATTTTTAACTCCATAACACACAGTAGGCACTCAACAAATTGAACAAATAAATGAATTATCAGAGAGGATTGAATTCAGGCAAGATTACATTGGATAAAGCTCTACAAAAGCATGTGGGGAAAAGAGAAGGGTGATAGTTGCCTACCTCAAGTGACAAGCCTGGAAGTGCTTGGAAATGTCAATTGCCTGTTGTGTGTATTACCTTATGGAATGAATGATGAGGTTATGGTGTTGCATTCTGATGTGGTTTTTCTGGTGCAATGTGTAAAGTGAGGCACACGCATGTGTATGGGTGGTAGGCATGTCTTCCAAGAAGCTGGAAGCCATTCTCCAGAGCAGCCACCTGGGAAAGAAGGGTGTTCTCAGACAGGAAGTGAGCTGAAGGGTGGCTTGGGTGGGTGAAAGGACACGCTTGATCTTGCTCTCTTGGTCTAGAGCTGTGCTTTCCAATAGACCAGCTACTAGACACATGTGGCTATTGAGCACTTGAAATGTGCTGATCTGGATTGAGATGTGCTCCAACTATGAAACACACACTAGATTTCAAACTGAGTATAAAAAATATAAGTTATTTTATTAATAGTTTTTATATTGATTACATGTTGAAATGACATTTTGGATATGGTGGATTAAATAAAATCTAATATTGAAATTTATCTCCCCTGTTTATTTTTGCCTTTTTAACATGGCTACTAAAACATTTAAAATTCTATATAGGGCTTGAGTTACATTTCTATTGGACAACACTGGTCTAGACTTAAGAGGAGATTTGAACATTTCTGAACGTCCTCTTGGGTGTGAGACAGAGCAGAGACTCTTCTTAGGGGCCTGCCACCCCACCCCAAGCATGGAAATAAAGTAAAATCTGGAGTTCCTTCAAGGGAAATTCCAAAACCTACCCAGCCCTGAGATGTAAATAAGCAAATTGATAAGAAAGAGGGTAATAATTGCTGAAAACAATAATAAAGGAAGTTAGAGCCACAAGATGTTTGGTTCCCTATAGAAACTAAAGATAGGTTGGGCATGGTGGCTCATGCCTGTAATCCTAACACTTTGGGAGGCTAAGGCAGGAGGATCTCTTGAGCTCAAGAGTTCAAGACCAGCCTGGGCAACAAAGGGAGACCCTTTCTCTAAAAAAAGAAAAACTAAAGATAACATCTTAACCCATGTCCCTGAGTTGTTTTTCAGAAACTCACACCCCCACCAAATGGAAAATGTCATTCACTGGCACACAGACCTCAGGTAAGGGAGAAGTGAGGACTGAATGCCATTCTTTGTTCTAAATTTCTTCCTGAGGGGACTTGAAGAGTCACATGCACAGGCCAGACCTCAACATTCCTTTCTGCTGACCCAAGTTTTTAGACAAAGCTCTGCTTCCTTAACCGGAGAATCTTTGAATCCCCCAATGACCGGTAAGCCCCTGCTTCAAGATATCCCACCTTTTTAGGCCAAACCAATCTCTAACCTCCATGTGCTGCCTATGATTTCACTTCTGCTTTCCTGAAGTGTTCCCCCACCTTTAAAAACCTTTGCCTGTAAGTCAGCAGGAAGGCCAGTCTTAAGCACAAGCTGTCCAATTCTTATTCCTTGGTGTCCTGTAAATAAATGCCCTCATTTCCCTCACTGCAAAACCTCGGTGTGGGTGTTTGTCTTTAGTGTGCAGGGTGAGCAGACCCAGGTTTGGCTCAGTAACAGGTGGAGCTATTAAGACAACAATGGAACAAGCCTGAAAACCTGAAATGTAAGCATATCTTGTAAAGGTAGAAAGATTTATGAGCATCTCTGTCTTGTTTGCATCATTGTAAAGGATTTCTTCCTGGTACTCTATGTCCTGGACACTGTGCTAGGTGTTGGGGCTGCAGGATAAACCAGGCGGAGGTGGTCCTGCCCTCATCAAGCTTGCTCTCTAGCTACATGATTCAGTCTCTCCCTTCATCAGGGGAGTTTCTGCTACTGCTGTCCTTGGAGGAGAATGGATAGGGAAGCGTGATATTTGATATTTGTTTGTTTTTCATCATGATTAAATGTATTGAATATTTACTCTGTGTCAGGCACTTTTAATTCCTTGTCTCGTGGAATCCTCGTTAATCAATCACCCTACAAAGCAGGAACTATTATTATTCCTGTAAAGAGGAGTAAATTGAGGATTGGGAAGTAAAATAACTTGCCCAAGGCCAAACAGCTGGTAAGAAACAGAGCCGAATTGAAACCCAGATCTGCTTGAATGCAGTGTTCCACAGCTAACCACTATACATATACCACACTGGCTAACTTTCTGTTTCTTCAGAGAGATGGTGGGGGTGGTGGGGGGTGGACAGCACGGGTCTCTCGCTTTGTTGCCCAGGCTGGTCTTGAACTCCTGGCTTCAAGAGATCCTCCTGCCTTGGCCTCCCAAAGTGCTGGGATTACAGGTGTGAGCCACTGCACCTGGCCTATTCCTATTTTACAACTGAGGAAACTGAATCCCAGAAAAGTGAAATAACCTGGCCAAGATCATGTAGCTACTAAACGGTGGCACCATTATTTGAATCTTAGTGCTCTTACATTTAAAGTTCTTTAAATATTCCATCTCTCTAAAGTTCCCATAAAATATATATTTTAGTGACACATGCCTATAATCCCAGCACTTTGGGAGGCCGAAGCAGGCAGATCACTTGAGGCCAGGAGTTTGAGACCAGCCTGGCCAACATGGCGAAACCCCATCTCCATAAAAATACACACACACAATAATAGTCAGGCGTGATGGCATACTTATAATCTCAGCTACTTGGGAGGCTGAGACATGAGAATCATTTGAACCTAGGAAGTGGAGGCTGCAGTGAGCTGAGATTGCGCCACTGCACTTCAGGTTGGGCAACAGAGCAAGATGCTGTCTCAAAAAAAATTAAAATTAAAATTAAAAAAGGTATATTTTAAACATGTGTGGAAGATAAAAGCTAACCTTCTTAGCCTGGTGTGTTGGCACACACCTGTAGTCCCCTGTAGTCCCAGCTACTCCAGAGACTGAGGTGGGAGGATCACATGAGCCCAGGAGGTGGAGGTGGCAGTGAGCCGTAATTGTGCCGCTGCACTCCAGCCTGGGGCACAGAGCAAGCCCCTGTCTCAAAGGAGAGGAGAGGAGAGTGGGGAAAAGGGAGAGAGGAGAGGAGAGGAAGAAAGAGAGAGAAAGAGAGGGAGGGGGAGAAAGGGGGAGAGTGAGAGAGAGAGAGTGAGAAAGAAAGAAAAGAAAGAGAGAGAGAAAAGAAAGAAAGAAAGAAAAGAAAGAAAGGAAAGAAAGAAAAGAAAGAAAGAAAGAAAGAAAGAAAGAAAGAAAGAAAGAAAGAAAAAGAAAGAAAGAAAGGAAGAAAGGAAGAAAGGAAGAAAGGAAGAAAGGAAGAAAGGAAGAAAGGAAGAAAGGAAGAAAGAAGAAAAGAAAAGGAAGGAAGGAAGGAAGGAAGGAAGGAAGGAAGGAAGGAAGGAAGGAAGGAAGGAAGGAAGGAAGAGAAAGGAGAGAAAGGAAGATGGAGAAAAAAGAAGGAAAAATTGGGGGGAAAAAGCTAACCCTCTTTGACCAGAGACTACCAGATATCCCAAGATGTTGTAGGAAGACGGATTAGTACCTTATAGAGCCATTCTCTCTTCCCCTAAGTATCCAGGGGTTAAAAAAAAATATGCTATAATGTGAAGAAGATAAAAGTTCTCCTAGACTCGTACTTCAGAGTTGGAAACATTTGGAATGATACAGTCCAAGCCTCTCATTTCACAGATGAGGCCCAGGGAGATACAGGAACTTGCCCAAGGTCACCCAGCTGGTTGGAGGCAGAGCCAGACCTGGAGCACGTGCTGCTTTGCACAGTATATACCTCTCTTCATAACCCTCCCTGCCCCCCAGAGCACCCAAATGAGGGCCTTGGGGAATTTCAGGGTGGTGTGTGTGTTTGCGGGGGAATTGCTAGGCGGTGTCCTATTGGCTGACAGAAGGCAAAGCTTACTCTGCTCATCACACGTGTAGTTTTCATTCACATCCCCAAGGCACTCATGAAGAACCCAGAGAGGCCACAGCACACAGCAGGGCCCTGCAGAGAGAACTACTCAATTAGTCCCTGCTTTCTTTATCATTAGTCCCTGCTTTCTTTATCATCTAAGACACACCAGTGTTGTGGATCCAGATAACAGGACAAATAGTATAAAAACAAGATTCACTCAGAACCTGGAAACAAGTGGAGGGTTTCGCTTTCCTTGTTTTTCTTCCCTTTAAGCACATGCAAGTCCAGGAGAACAGCTTTTCAGAGGAAGCCTGAATAACTCGCCAGAGCAGCTGTGGGACTTGACTGGCAAGACAGGTTTAGGAAGCCGTGTTCGGGAGGAGACGCCTGCAGGAGACGCCGATGACACTCCATGCTGATCTTGGAAATTTCACACACAGTAAAAAAATTCTAATTAGCAATCTGGGCCGAAAGCTGTTTCTGGGAGTTGCTCTCCAGGCATCAAGCTGTTCCGTGGCATGGGTGCCCACCCAGCCATGACTTGTCCCTGCACACACATTTGCATTTCCCACTTCCCTCCGGGTGTTCTATATTCCTGCCATACTCTCTCCTCACACTTGTGTCAGCCACGCTCTTCCCTCAGGCCCTGCTCAAGAACCTCGACCTCCTTGAAGCTTTTCCAGATCCTATCCAGCCCAAAATCACTCCTTTTTGTGGAATCCAAGATTCATTTTCTCCTGTATTTAGCACTTAGGTACCGAGTTTCTACTTGATTTATACTTATTTATCTTTTTATGTATATGTTCTGTCTCTTAAACTGGAATTAAGCCACTTACAGCAAGGGACAGATCCAGTTTCCTCCATGAATTCCAAAGTCCTTCTTAGTGAGGAGCCACGTGAGTGCAGGCACTCCATACACTTTGAATGTTGATGATGACGGTGAAAATGATGATGATAATGGTGATGGAGAAGAATGAGAAGGAGAGAAGAAAGAGAGAAAACAAATTTGTCCTAAGGGACAAGTTGAATGACTATTGAGATCAAACTCCAGGCCAAAGAAAAATCTGAGAAATGCTCAAATTTATGTTTGTGACACTTCTACTTGCCAGGTTTGTCACATCTGGTTTCACAGGCTGTTGTATCAGTGTGAAATGCAAAGCTGGATTGTTTCTTTCATTCCTTTCCTTGAGGACCACACTGTGATGGCGACTTTCATGTGTCCACTTGACTGGGTCACAGGGTATCCAGACATTTGGCCAAACATTTGGATGTGGCTGTGCGGGAGTTTCTGGAGGAGCCTCACACAGCTGAATTGGCAGACTGAGTACAGAGACTGTGCTCCCTAATGTGAGTGGGCCTCATCAGTTGACTGAAGACCTGAATAGAATGAAAAGGCTGAGTCAGAGGGAACCCCTGCTGTCTGACGGCTTGAGCTGGAACATGGGCCATTTCCTGCCTTGGAAATCTAACTGGAAAATCGGCTCTTCTTGGGACTCAGACCTGCCCACTTTTGGGCTGGAACCTACCCCACTGACTCTCCTGGTCTCAGGTCTTCAGACTCGGACTGAAATTGCACCATCGGCTCTTTAGGGTGTTCAGTTTGCCAACTGCAGATCTTGGGACTTCACCTTCATAATCATGTGCGCCAATTCCTCATAATAAGTCTGTGCGTGTATGCACATGTGTATGCCTGTCTCCTATTAGCTCTGTTTCTCTAAAGAGCCCTGATTAGTATACCCTTCTACTTGGACATCATTGAGCAGCAGAAGTCTTGGCTCCACCACAAATCAGCAGTGAACATTAGATAAATAATTTAGCTTCTCTAAGCTGAGGTGTTTGCTTTTGCTTTTTAAAAATGCAAATTTTCACCAGGCACGGTGGCTCACGCCTATAATCCAAGCATTTTGGGAGGTCAAGGCGGGTGGATCACTTGAGGCCTGCAGTTCAAGACCAAGCTGGCTGACACAGCCAAACCCCATCTCCACTAAAAACTAGAAAACTTAGCTGGGCGTGGTGGGGCCTGGAACCCCAGCTACTTGGGAGGCTGAAGCATGAGAATCATTTGAATCTGGGAGGCAGAGGTTGCAGTGAGCCAAGATTTCACCACTGCACTCCAGCCTGGGCAACAGAGCGAGACTCTGAAAAAAAAAAAATTAATTCAAATTTTATTGAAGAGAGGTTGGTTAACAGGTACAAACACACAATTAGGTAGAAGAAATTAGTTCTAACGTTGGATAGCAGAGTAGGCTGACTATAGTTAACAACAATGTATTATATATTTCAAAATAGCTAGAAGAGAAGAGTTTAAATGTTCCCAATACATAGAAATGATAAAAACTCAGGGTGATGGATACCCTAAATACCCTGACCTGATCATTTCACATTCTATGCATGTAACAAAATATCACATGTACCTCATAAATATGTACAAATATTATGTATCAATTAAAAATAAATAAATAGGCCGGGCGCAGTGGCTCAAGCTTGTAATCCCAGCATTTTGGGAGGCCGAGACGGGTGGATCACGCAGGTCAGGAGTTTGAGGAACCATCCCTGGCTAACATGGTGAAACCCGTCTTACTGAAAATACAAAAGCTAGCCTGGGGGGGGGGGGGCCGGGCGGGTGGCTTGGCGCCTAGTCCCAGCTAATCGGGAGGCTGAGGCAGGAGAATGGCATAAACCCGGGAGGTGGAGCTTGCAGTGAGCTGAGATCCAGCCACTGCACTCCAGCCCAGGTGACAGAGCAAGACTCCGTCTCAAAAAATAAAAATAAAAATAAATAAATAAAATAAATAAATAATAAAATACTAAAAATGCGCTTTTAAAACACAAACATTCTGCTTACTTTACACAGCTTTTGAAAGAAGCAAATGAAACAATAGAGGTGACAGTGTTTGTAAACTATAAACTGAAAGGGAAAGATAATACTATGATGTGGCTAACTACTTCTTTCTTTCTTTCTTTCTTTTTTTTTTTTTTTTTGAGACAGGGTCTTGCTCTGTTGCCCAAGCTGGAGTGCAGTGGCATGATCATGGCTCACTGCAGCCTCAACCTCCCAGACTCAAGTCATCTTCCTCTCAGCCTCCCAGGGAGCTGGGACCACAGGCACATGCCACCACACCCAGCTGATTTTTCTTATTTTGTAGAGACGAGGTCTCACTATGCTACCCAAACTGGTCTCCAGACTCCTGAGCTCAAGCAATCCTCTGACCTTGGCCCCCCAAAGTGCTGGAATTACAGGCATGAGCCACTAAGCCCAGCCAGTAACTACCTCTTGACCTCCGACCTGTGGCCCTTTGTCTACCTCTGTATTTCTCACTCCAGGGGATTTTCATTTACCAATTACATCTAAGATCTGTTGTGTCATCACCCCAAATTAAATATTTTATTTCTAAAATTAAGGTTTTTATCTCACTCCCCTCAGTATTTCTCCAATTCACAAGCAGCCTTACCAGTAACAAACCTATTATGTAGTAAGATTTGAGGGGCAATTTTGCCCTTCCCACCTCCATCTACCCAAATTCTTACCATGACTGAATGAAATACTCCTTTGGGTTAAGACCTTGTCTTGCCAGGAGAGTCCATTTAGAAAGCAAATAGACACAGAAGATCTATTATGTCCATATCTTGGCATGGATTCATTCTTAGACTCCTCTCTGAAAGTAGAAAGCAAAGGAATGAGAAGTGAGATGGTATGATTTTAGACAAGGCAGGGGAAGAGATGCTGTCTGTGGAGGACTGGCCTGGATGGGACACAGCCTTGGGAAGCCCTGCCTAGCCAGAAGTCAGTAAAGGCAGGTGGGATGGGGTATGGAGGGAGGACAAGAGTTGGGGAGGGTTATGGAAAAAGGCTTTGCCGTAAGTCAAGGAAAGGTCAGTCTTAAAGCAGTGTGGGTACTAGATTAACTTTTGTCCATTGAATACTTTTGTTTAGGGCTGGCTCTGTTCTTGTTTCTCCAGGCTTGAGACCAGATATTCTTATCAGCTCTCTCCTCCACTGGCCTATTCTACCTCCCTCAGGTCATCTCTCACTGCTGTTTTTAAATTCCACGTTGCTTGGATCCTGCCTTTGCGTCTGGTTCCCAAAAATGCAATTCTGCCTCAGGCCCCGAGGGTCACACCAGGACTGTGCTTGGCCTCTCAGCCTTGGTACTCCCCTTGATGGGTTTCCCCTGCTATGAGCATTGTCTCCCTGGAGTATGGACTGATCCCAACATCCCTTTCCCAGAAGCCTCCTATGGTTTCAAAGTTACAAAACTCCTGGCTCTCACCTGATTCCTAACCTCTTCCTTACCTAAGTTTCTTTACAGTAATAACTGACATTCCTATGGCGAATTAGAATTTTGTGAAATTTTGTAGTTAACTATAATCTGTCACCCCAACACTCCACTGAAACTCTCAGCAAAAGATCACCAGTGACCACCTATTATTGCCAAAGCCAATAAACACATTTCATTTACTGTCTCAGTATATCCTTTCTGCAGCTGACGGCTTTATTCAACACACCTTCATTTTTGTAGTTCTCTCCTGTCCAGGTTTCTACAGCACTACTCTATGCTGGTTTTCCACAATATTGGCGATCGCTTTTATCTGCTCAGCATCCCTTTTCCTCATCTTGGTAATGCCCTATCATCTTGAATAGAGCGGACACATGATCCAGGTGGGCCAGTTTTAATACCAAATCCTTCTGTCCTCAGCGATTGGTCCAGGGATGGGTCACATGTCCCAAAGCAGACCAAGCAGAGATTTTTTCCCTGGACTTTCTAACTGAAGTTGGTTGGGAATACACTTAATTAATTGGTTTTACTGCTTAATACATACCCTCAAAATCGCAGTGGTTTTTAACAATCTAAATTTATTTTCTTGCCCAAGAGTCTACAGGTCAGATATGGTTCCACTGAAGACAGCCAGGATTAGCTTCAGGTCCACTTCACAGATTTCCTTTTCCTCCCTGGACCGGTGGCTACTTGGAGTTCTCTTTTCAGAGAGCAGCACAGGAATGCCTCTAAAAACTTTGGCCTGGAATTGTCACCCTCACTCCATCCACGTTTCTATTGCCCAAAGCAAGTCATGTGCCCAAGCCCACCATCACTGGGAAGATGCCTCTGTGGGAGAAATTGTAGTCACTGAGCAATGGGTGGGGAGGTACAAGGCAAATATTCCTGTGTCGGGGGCATGAAGAACCGTGTAGTCCAATCTGCCACACTCCCCCTTTCCTCTGTCACTGTAAAGATGGCATCAGGAGCCCCTGTGGCCATAGTCTCACCATGTGAAACTGATTGGAGGATGAAGCCCAGAGGGCACAATCAGGTTCCCAGATCCAGTAGTCCAGCTCCACCCCTGCCTTCCCAAGTTTTAGTTAGGAGTTAATGAATTTCCCTTTGAACTGGGATCCTGTCTCGAATACTGAGAACCCTACAAATCCATGCTCTTACCTCTTAGGCAGTTTTTCTTGGCCTTGTGTTCTGTACTTTATCTGGAATAGTGGTCAGCAAATTGTGGCCTATGGGGTAAATCCAGTGACCATGCTGGTTTTGTAAATAAAGTCTTAATTGGAACACAGTCACATCCATTTATACACATGTTTTCTGTGGCTGCTTTCACGCTGCAACGGCAGAGTTGAGTAGTTGTGACAAAGACCGTATGGTCCACAAAACCTAAAATATTTACTATCTGGCCATTTACAGAAAAAAGTGTGCTGAACACTGCTCTAAAAGATGTTGGCTATTTGCTAACCCTGGCCAGTCTCATCCACCTGTATGCTGGTGAATCCCAGATCTATTTCCCTGGCCCTGACCTCACCAGCGCACCTTAGAATAAATTCTGTACACCCTTTCCTGCTTGAATATTCTACAAGTTCCTCAAATTCAACGAGTCTCGGAACCAAACTCTGGTTCCCCTACACTGGTTCCTCTTTCCTCTTCCCCACATCAGTGAACGGTGCTGCCTTCGTACTTAGCAGCCCCAGCTACAACAATCTTCAACTCTCCCTTCTCCCACCTTCCCCTGCCCCATCAGCAGGTCATGCTGATTTTACTTCTAAACATTTCTTAATCCCTCTCCTCCCCAGCCTTTCTCACTTATCCTCACTTGAACCATAGCAGTCTCTAACTTGTCTCCTATCTTGTGTTTCTCCCCTTAAACCACACCCAGCCACACCTGTGCCTCCAACAAGGGATTTTACAGCACTAAGCTTGCCCTGCCGCTCTCTCATCTTAAGCTACTTAGCAGTTCCCCATTAAGAGTCAAGACTGACCTTGATCATCCAACACACAAAGCCCTCAATTTCCTGGCCCTGTCAGCCTCTCTATCCTTACGGTAGGGTACTTATAGCTTGTATCACCCAAGGGTAAAGTGGAATTGCTCCATGTGGATACATGCATACTCTGCTGTATTTGCCTGCTGTGTGGATACATACATACTCTTCTGTCTTTGCCTGCTGTGTTCTGCCTGCTGCAAGCCCTGTTCACCCTTGACCGCCCTTCTTCATGTGGCTAACTCATCTCAGGGCTCTCAGTAGTCATCACCTCTTCTAGGTAGCCATCCCAGGCTGCACCTGCCTGCCCAGCCTGAGCTGGCTGCTGCTTCTTTTTCCCTCCCACCCTTGTGCTGAAGTTAACTTGTAACATTGAGCCTACCTATTTATTTGCATGTCTGCCTGCTCACAGCCAGTTAAGCTCCTCATGCCTTATCCAATTTCATGTCCTGGGCTCCTGGCACAAAGTTAAGTATTTGGTGAACTAGGCTGAAATACAGCTCACATTACGTATTACTTAATGTTCAAAAAAGCCTTTAAGATAAATATTATCATTCCTACTCTATGAATTAGGAAACTTAATATCAGAGAATCTGCCCAAAGTCATATAGCTGATAAAGGTCAGAAGAACACACTTTAATCCAGGTCTACCAATCTTAAACTTTTCAAACCTCTGACCACAAAACCTTGGTTTTTTTCTGGATGGGTCTTTTTCTGTTAGTTGTGAAATATATTATGGTTATTAAAAACACACTTGACATAAGTGTGTATCTTTAAGAATAATAATAGTACAAATGCCCATGTGATACATCACCCCAATTTAGAAAATAGAATGTTTGGCCAACCTTTCACCCACTATCAGAATTTTT
The DNA here is from genome assembly GCF_001698545.2 of Rhinopithecus bieti. Taxonomy (NCBI): domain Eukaryota; kingdom Metazoa; phylum Chordata; class Mammalia; order Primates; family Cercopithecidae; genus Rhinopithecus; species Rhinopithecus bieti. Next base: position 2,731,962 of record NW_016806225.1, on the reverse strand, counting down.
GGCATGTTTTCATTTTTGCCCTTCCTTCCTTCCCCTTCCTTTCCTTCCTTCCTTCCTTCTTCTTCCTTCCTTCCTTCCTTCTTCCTTCCTTCCTTCCCTCTTTCTTTTTTCTTTCTTTCTTCTTCCTTTCTTTTTCTTCTTTCTTTTTTCTTTCTTTCTTCTTTCTTCTTTTCTTTCTTATAGAAGGGTGTTCACTCGTCCCCAGGACAGAGTGCAGTGGGAGCCATTCATGGCTCATTTGTAATACACGATCTCCCATGTTGCCCAGGGCTCGTTGAACTCTGAGCTCACATAATCAGCTTGTCTCCGCTTCCTGAGTGCTCGAGATTATACGCATGGCCACAGCACTGGGTCCCATCCTTTGCTTTCAATGCTAGGGTCTTGCACCCATATAGATAGAGTGTACTTTTAAACAATATATTGGTCTAATTTTTGGCATGCTTTTGAATAATATTGGAATTTAATCTTCTATGGATTGCCCTTTTATCTTTTGTGGGGATTTCATTTTCACGTTGCTGTGGTTAGGTGGTTGCCGATGCAGGTATTTCATTGGATGCGTTCCATTTTTATAAATGTATCAAAAATTAATTTTGCCCACTATTCCTGCTGCATGGGACATTTGAGCTGCTCGCCTCCCCCTTTCCTTTAAAGTGCTGGGATTACAGGCATGAGCACAGCCCTGGGTCCAATCCTTTTGGTTTTTTTCATTAGGGTCTTCCCACAAGACAGATAGGATGGACATTGAGCTGCTTCCAGTTTTTTGGTTTGTTCCCCTTTTTTTTTTTTTTTTTTTTTTTTTTTTTTTTTGGCTATTACAAAGGGTGCTGTTATTCTCTTCTGCTGTCCAGGTATGGAAGTTTCTCTGGGGCATGTACATAAGAGTGAAATTCACATGTACTCCTTCATCTTTACCAAATACTGTCAAACTCTTTCCAATGTCAATAGCATCAGCACTAAATAAGAGTTTCTTTTGCTCCACATCCTTATCAACATTTGGTATGCAAATTTAAAAAAATTTTTTTTGCCAACAAGCAGGTGTAAAATGGTTCTCATTGGAGATATTATTTTGTATTTTTCTGATTATTGGTGAAATTGAAGTATTTTATATGTTTATTAGCCATTTATATTTTTTCTTATGAAGACTGTCTGTTTATACTTTTGCCCATTTTTCTACCAGGTTGTCTGACTTTTTCTTATTGACCTGAAGGAGTTATTTATATATTCTGGATGTGAATCCTTGGTCAGTCATATGTGTGAGAAATAAAGGTTCTGAGTTTGATTTTTGTTTTGTTTTGTTTTGTTTTTTGAGACAGGGTCTCACTCTATTGCCGAGGCTGGAGTGCAGTGGCATGATCACAGGTCAGGGCAGCCTTGACCTCCTGGGCTCAGGTGATCTGATCCTCCTGCCTCAGCCTCCCCAAGTAGCTGAGACTACAGGCATGCACCACCATCCCTGGCTAGCATTTTTGTATTAAGGTTCTCAGTTTCTGACTTATCTTTTTAAACTTTATGGTGCCTATTGATGTATACAAGTTCTTAGTTTGGCTGGGCATGATGGCTCATGCCTGTAAACCCAGCACTTCGGGAGGCCAAAGCAGGCAGATTGCTTGAGCCCAGGAGTTTGAGACCAACCTGGGCAACATAGTGAAACTCCATTTCTACAAAAAACACAAAAATTAGCTGGATGTGGTGGTGTGAGCCTGTAGTCCCCGCTAGTCATGAGGCTGAGGTAGGAGGATGGCTTGAGCCTTGGAGATCAAGGCTTCGTTGTGCCAAGATTGCACCACTGCACTCCAGCCTGGACAACAGAGCAAGACCCTGTCTCCAAAAAAAAAAAAAAGTTCTTAGTTTTATTGTAATTGCACTTATGAATCTTTGCCTATGTGGATTCTACTTTTTAATTTGTTTAAGGGATCCTTCCCTATTGTAAGGTTATAGCCAGCACTTATTGAGTACTCTCTATGTTTTGGGTACTCCTTATCATCTCCCTTTTACAGGTGTTGAAGACAAGGCTCAGAGAAATTGAGCAACTAGATGAGGTCATACAGCAAATAAGCAGTGGAGTCAGGATTTGAACCCAGACAGTCTGCCTTGTGTTTGCACTTTAACAATTGCCAAACTGCTGTTTATAGAGATAGTGTCATATGTTATTCTATAAGATTTAAAGTTTTGTCTCTCTCATCAAAGTCTCTAATCTGGACTTGGCTTATGATGTGAGATACCTGAATTAATCCATACCCTTCTCTACTTTGGCCCCTTAAAAGCTCCTAATTTGAGTAATGCTTATTGTAACACAACTAGTATCAACTGAATTGTGCTAGAGATGAATTTAAAAGAAAAAACATTTTATTCATGGGAACAACTGACACTGTGGACTGCTAGAAAGGGGAGGGAAGGAGGAGGGTATAGGTTGAAAAACTACCTATTGGTAACTATGCTCACTACCTGGATGCAAGAATCCCATGTAACAAACCTGCACATGTCCTGCTGTATCTACAAAAAAAGTTGAGAGAGAAAAAAAAAAAAAAGCTGTTTTGTTAATGCTGCCAGTGACTGATCCCAGGCAAGGTAGGCAAAATCTAACCCTGCTCTCTAAGTAAATGATTTGGCACCACAGTAGAGTTATTCAAATTAACTGAGGAAGACAGACCTCCACGTTTCAGCCCTTTTTTTTAGCTTTTGGCATCCCGTAAAGTGAACAGGATATCCCCTGAAGAAATCCCACGAGAGGTAGAGGCCGTCACAAAGTACAGAACAATCTCCACAGCTCTGCCTACACTGCTGGGACCAAAATAGTTCACATGGCATTCCTGCCGCCTCCTTGTGAACTGTGTGGGAAGGAACGCTGGTCACGAATTCTTCGTTTCAACCACCCCCACACATTAGGACAGCAGCAGCAACAGCAGTGACATCTTGGAACTTAGAGAACAGCACGTGGTAGGCTGTACATCAAATCTTCTCTGCATCATGTACCATCTTCCTCCAAAATTAGAGATTTTAAACAAATGTAAAGAAATTGAAAATGATTTTTTAAATTAAGAAATAAAATGGGAACAAGTTGAGTATAGCAGAGTATCAACTAAAGAAAAAAAATCAAGCTTTTAAAGAATTAAACTTAGTTTTATTCAGAAGTCTCACTGAATTTTTTTGAGGCCAGGAGTTCTAGACCAGCCTGGGAAACATAATGAGACCCCATCTCTACAAAAAAATTTAAAAATTGGCTGGGCACAGTGGCTCATGCCTGTAATCCCAGCACTTTGGGAGGCTGAGGTGGACAGATCACGAGGTCAGGAGTTTGAGACCAGCCTGGCCAATATGGTAAAACCCTGTCTCCACTAAAAATACAAAAATTAGCCAGGCGTGATGGCGCGCACCTGTAATCCCAGGTACTCAGGAGGCTGAGGCAGGAGAATTGCTTGAACTCTGGAGGCAGAGGTTGCAGTGAGCTGAGATTGTACAATTGCACTCCAGCCTGGGCAACAGAGCAAGACTCCATCTTAAAAAAAAAAAAAAAAGAAAAAAAGAAAAAGAATTAGCTGGACATGGTGGTGCACACCTGTAGTCCCAGTTACTCAGGAGGCTGAGATGGGATGATCACTTGAGCCTAGGAGGTCGAGGCTGTAGTGAGATGAAATTGCACCACTGCATTCAAGATCATGCCACTGCACTCCAGCCTGGGTGACAGAGCAAGACCTTGGGGGAAAAAAAAAAAGAAGGAAGGAAGGAGGGAAGGAAGGAAGGAGGGAGGAAGAGGAAGGGAGGGAAAGAAAGAGAAAGAAAGAGAGAAAGAAAGAAAGAAAAGAAAGAAAGAGAGAGAGAGAGAAAAAGAAAGAAAGAAAGAAAGAAAGAAAGAAAGAAAGAAAGAAAGAAAGGAAGGAAGGAAGGAAGGAAGGAAGGAAGGAAGGAAGGAAGGAAGGAAAGAGAGAGAGAGAAAAAGGAAGGAAGGAAGGAGGAGGGAGGGAGGAAGGAAGAGAGGAAAGGAAAGGAAGGGAAGGGAAAAGAAAAGAAAAGAAAAGAAGGGAAGGGAAGGGAAGAGGAAGGAAGGAAGAAAGGAAGAAAAGAAAAAAGAAAAGAAAAGAAAAGAGAAGAAAAGAAAGAAAACCCTCTAGGGAAACTAGAATTGTTGCTGAGTCTGTGAAACAAACTTTCTCAAGATTAAGAGAAAGAAGACAGGGAAAATAAGAACAAGAAAGAAGGGAGAAAAAAATTAAAATGACATGTGCCAGAGACAAGGAAATGTGGTTTCTTTTTCCCTCTTTAGGTGACAATGAGCAGATTCTAAAATAACTTAGGTAATTATGCATACAGTTGAGGACATGCTCTAGATAACAGAGTTGCCTGTAGGCACTGAGAAGCCTAAGGATCAATGGAGATCCCTGAAGTCTCAGGGCATGGTGACTCCTGCTTGTAATCCCAGCACTTTCAGAGGCTGAGGCTGGAGGATGGCTTGAGCCCAGGAGTTGGAGACCAGCCTGGGCAACACAGCAGACCTCATCTCTAGAAAAAATTTAAAAATTAGCCAGGAATGGTGACATGTGCCTGTGGTCTCAGCTACTCCTTAGGCTGAATTTTGGATCACTTCATCCCAGGAGTTCCAGGCTACAATGCCATGATCATGCCACTGAACTTCAGCCTGGGTGACAGAGCAAGACTGAGGCCTGTGACCCAGGAGCAGTTATCTCAGATGACTCCAAAGCAGCATTTCAGTTCACAGTTCATATGCAGGTGGTGAAAATTCAGTATTTGCAAAATCACATCAAACTTACGCCCAAATTACATTAAATCAGAATCACATCAAGGTTTGCATTTAAGAGATACTCCTGGTTATAGATTGTAGACACATCATCACTAACCCCATCAGATGTTATCATATGCAATTAAAGGTAAGGACTAGGGTCATTTATCGTTTAAGAAACATAGTGACTGAAGCAAGACATGTGGGGGAGCTGTGTGCTCTGTCCTGTCTTCAGCATTTCCCTCTAGAGAGCTGCTTCACCACAGAATCGAGGGTTCAAGCAGAAATTAGCCAACATGGCTTCTTAAGTTTGCTGCTTTGGCTCACTAGAGTATGAGGGCCAGATCACAAGGATCTCATGTGCCACGTTTTAAAAGTGTGGACTTTGGCCAGACACGGTGGCTCACGCCTGTAATCCCAACACTTTGGGAGGCCGAGGTGGGCGGATCATGAGGTCAGGAGATGGAGACCACCCTGGCTAACACGGTGAAACCCCGACTCTACTAAAAATACAAGAAATTAGCCAGGCATGGTGGCAGGCACCTGTAGTCCCAGCTACTCAGGAGGCTGAGGCAGGAGAATGGCGTGAACATGGGAGGTGGAGCTTGCAGTGAGCCGAGACCGTGCCACTACACTCCAGCCTGGGCATTACAGCAAGACTCCGTCTCAAAAAAAAAAAAAAAAAGTGTGGACTTCATTATGGCAATGGGGAGGCTTTGAGGTATTTTAAACCAGAAGGTAACACAATCCATTTAATATTTTGCTTGTTAGCAACTGTACAACTACTTACAATCTGGCTGATAGAAAAATACTAAAGAGTGGTTGTACCAGGCTTGACAGGTTCCCCTCCCCCATGCCCCCATGGCATTCCCACTCATCCTGGTTGGTAAAGCTCACCTCTCACTAGGCTGGAAATAAGCCAAGAATCACTTTCCCAGCCTCCCTTGCTGGTAGAACATGGGCATGTGACCCAGTCCCAGCCAATGGGATCTGAGGTGAAAGGATGCAGGGAGGATTCTGGAAAAGGCTTTCCTCCCTCAATGGACAAGGCCAGTACCGCAGGGATAGCAGAGCAGAAAGGTGGAAGTGACGACATAATAGAACCACATAGAGACACATTCCTCTGGAGATAGCCGATACTTATTATTTAAGCCACTTTTACTTGGATATTCTGTTGCATCTTAAAGCATGTGAAGAGAAAGAAGCATTAATAAAGTCACCAATATCAATTAATGTGATGTTATAGAAAACTTATCAGACCAGGCATGGCAGCTCACACCTGTAATCCCAACACTTTGGGAGGCCGCGATGGGACAACTGTTTGAGGCCAGGAGTTCTAGACCAGTCTAGGAAAAATAGCGAGACCCTGTCCCTACAAAAAAAATAGAAAAATATTAGCCAGGACGGTGTGGTGGCTCACACCTGTAATCCCAGGACTTTGGGAAGCCAAACAAGGGGATCACTGGAGGTCAGGAGCTTGAAGCCAGCCTGGCCAACACCGTGAAACGCTGTCTCTACTAAAAATACAAAAATTAGCCAGGCATGGTGGTGTGCACGTGTAGTCACAGCTACTCAGGAGGCTGAGGCAGGAGCATTGCTTGAACCCAGGAGGCAGAAGTTGCAGTGAGCTGAGATTGTGCCACTGCACTCCAGCCTAGGCAAGAGAGAGAGAGACTCTATCTAAAAAAAAAAAAAAAAAAAAAAAAATTAGCTGAGCATGGTGGCATGCACCTGTATGTAGTCTCAGGTGGGAGCATCACTTGGGCCCAGGAATGTGAGGCTGCAGTGAGTCAAGATCACACCACTGCACTCCAGCCTGGGCAACAGAGCAAGACCCTGTCTCAAAAAATAAAATAAAATGTAATATAACAAATGGAGACCTTTTTCCTTTAGATATTTATTTGAAGTAAACCAGCCTCTTAAAATTGGGAATAGTTAACCCCAATTGTTAGCTGTTCACTGAACATCTCGAGTGCTTAAGCAAGAAACTACACAATTTCTGAGATGACATGTCTTGCTTTTTCTATATGTGAAATGACTTTTTCTCACTCTTTTCTCTCATTTGCACATTTCCCCTAAGAAACACTGAAAACTGTCCCTGCTCCCTTCTAGGCAGCAATTCTCTTTTCTTGAAGGTCTCTCTTTCATGAAGTCATGGAAGTCAAAGCACATTATCTAAGAAAAACCTCAGCATTGTGTAAACAAAAGAAGGCAAGTATCAGGCTTCAGGCAACAGTATAGAATCATGGTCTTTTTAAAGTGAGAAATACCTTACAGATCATTTGTGGTCACACATTATTATTTGAATACAGGTAAAACCAGAACATCTCGTTAGAGTTCTTAAGATTAATAACAACATTTATCTCTCATCCTAAATCCATATATAGAGTAGCTGGCAAGTTTTCCGCAATTCCACCTGGTCCCATCTGAAGAAAACCCAATCCAGTCATCGCACACTGGGGTCCTACGGTCTACCACATTCCTCATTCAACGATTATTTACTAAGGATGTATCAAGCACTGACACTGAGATTTAATCGCTCGGATCTTTTTTGCTCATATTGCTTACAATATTTCTGGGAACTCATGACATTTTCATATGCAATTAACTTTTAAAATATCAGTGAGAAACACTACATATGTGATAGGGGACCGGAATTGCCAGGTAGAGATGGGAGATGGTAGCTGCTTTGGGTTAGTCAGTGTCTCCTCCTTTTCCACTGACTTGGACAAATGTTTACATCGGAGATGATCTGACTCTGGCCCCGACAAGCGCGGGCACCCGTTGCGGAGGGCCGCGGGGATTGCCCCCTGGGCAGTGCGGCCCGGAGGATGCAGACACTGGCCCGGCGGGAGGAAGACGCGGTGCGAGCCGTGCGGCCCCGGGAGGCCGCAGATCGCCGGTCTCCCCGCCGACACCTTGCTTCGGAGGAGGAGAGGAGGCCGCGCCCGGCCTGGCTGGAAGCACCTGCGGCCGCGCGGGGGCGGGAGCCAGGTGGCCTCGGCGCGCCAGCCTCGCCCGGGCACCGAGCAGGAAGTGGCTGCGG
>NW_016806225.1:2706632-2723705 GCF_001698545.2 Rhinopithecus bieti | reverse complement strand
CCTTGCTTCGGAGGAGGAGAGGAGGCCGCGCCCGGCCTGGCTGGAAGCACCTGCGGCCGCGCGGGGGCGGGAGCCAGGTGGCCTCGGCGCGCCAGCCTCGCCCGGGCACCGAGCAGGAAGTGGCTGCGGCGTGGCCCGGGCGCGGCCTCCTCGCGGTGCAACCGGGCGGGGAGGCGGCCGCAGCCCGAGCCGGAGCCTGAGAGCCGGGAGCGAGACCTCATGGCAACATTGGCGCCCGCGGGCCCCGGGGAAGCCGCCTCGGCCGCCCTGGACGAGCTGTCACTGAATTTCACGTACGGGGCGCCAGGTGCCGGCAACGGCTCCCTCTCGGGCGCCTGGTACCGCAGGAACCAGGTAAGGGCCGCCCCGCAGCTCCCGCAGCCCGGTGGGGACACGGCCGGGGCGGCTGCCTTCGGGCGCCTCTGCGCCTCGGCCGCTTTCCTGCCAGCTCTCAGGAAGACACCCGGGCTCTCCGAGTGGAAAGAGCTGACATGCGATGTTTCCTGCATTGACCTAAGTCCCCCTCATGTGGGAGCGCGGGGGTCCGCCCAGTCTTCCTCTCCCGGGCACCTGGCACTGAGAGTGGGCGTCCAGGTCCGGGGCCTTGACCTCAGCCACCCTTTCCTGGGCCTCCTGGTCCTGATCCCGCCTCCCCAGCCGGTGTCCGCCCTCTTCTCCCGGAAGGCATCTAGGAGTGTGGGGGCGATTATCCACTCATTTTCACCCCAGGATCCTTTTACAGTTAAAAGAAAAGAAGAAAAAAAGTGACACCCTGTTGTCAGAAGCAGAAAACTCATTAAGGGTAACCTAATGTCACCTCGCGCAGATGCCTTGCGTGTGTCCCTGGTGTCTCAACACAGCTCTTCCATTTCCGTGCGAGGAACACATTTTTTCAGGTTGCATTTGCAGAACTCTCATTCTTTCCAACCGGCCCTTTGGGAAAACATTGTTAACTTAAACAACGCCAGTTTACACTGGAAATATACATTTAACAAAATCAAAGGGACCTGGAGTCGCCCATTTATTTTTGGCTTGGTTTAAGATGAGGAAGAGCTCTGACCAACCCTTCCTCTGGCAGCATTCACATTGCAACTGAGTTTTATCACGGTGGATTCCAGGCTTCCTCCTGTTTTCATTAAATGTGTTACTTTGTTCTTGTTCTTTAACAAAACCATGGATACTTTTATTTTTGCAACAATATAATCAGAAAATATTTGTTGCTGTTGTTCTAAATCGGAGAGTTTAACCAATTATCAAACATTTAGATTCCTTTTATGCCTGAAGTGTTTTAAATGCTAATTTCTGAATGCAGAAGACAATATATTTGTATAAAAAATAAGTAAGATAAATAAGCATGCTCACTTTATTAGTTTTCAAGAGGGGAAAGTATTGTTTTAAGTCATTTCATCATAAAAGACATAAAATAGGAAAATGAGGGTACTCAGAGCCTCTTGATCAGTGTTTGTAATCCATCCCCATTTCTCCTTTCTTCTACAAAGGAATTACAAAGAAAAGCATCATTTTTATTGGAACTTGAGTATATCTAGTATATTATTCTTATATTAGATGCATTCTCAATGTAAGTTTAAGAATGAATTATCTATCCCCTCTTGAAAACAAACAAACAAAAAAAAAAATTAGAGGGTTAGTAGATGTGATCATCCAAAAACAGGACATTGTTTTCACAGTGGAAACCTCTGTAGTCATTAGTTTTCTTTGACATTTCCTGGAATTCTTGATTGTCTTGGCTCTCTGATATCCAAACACAGATTATCATGTGACATTAATGCAAAGCAAATACTGTTTGCAAGGCTTAATTTGCCTTTGACAGTATGTATTTGTACAGGTTAGAAAGGATGTATCCAGAATGTGCTAATTGAAATTACTGAGCTGACATCTAAACTTTGCTGGTTTGAGATAAGACTGTATCAAGTTTTCCCATTACTGTGCAAATTTAGGCCCTCTTATAAGATGGTGGTATTTTATCTTTTTGGCAATTGCATTTGTGTTAAGCAAAAGTAAAATTAATTTTAAAAGTTCACTCGAGAAGCATTTTATTGAGTGCCTCTGGTGTTGTCCAGGCCAGTAAAATAAAATTGAGTCTGATTTTCTTGTCTTTTCAACACTGAATAGAAATGGCTGAAAATGGGTGCGGTTCCAGAAAAACAAAGTGTGAGATATAAATGTGTCACTCCCGTAATCAAAATGAATGTTGGTTGCTAGCTAGCCACAGCTTAATGATGCTTATTTGCTTGCCTCCATTGGTTTTATCACAACTAAAATATTTGCACAGTGCGTGCTGGCTGATGGCCTAGTTCTCTGTCCCTTTGTCCCTTCCAAAGTGATTATCATCAAATCTGATCAATTAACCTTAATACATAGAAATAGACAAACTTCCCTGGAATGCTTTCATGTAATAGATGAATGTTTAACAGTGGCCATTTGGAATCAATGTTGTCTAAGGCAAAGGTGTGAGTGCTTCTGGAGGAAGAAATCTCAAAGCAACTCAAAAGTAGTAGTTCAGTAGGGAAAGATGTCTTAGGAGCAGAGAGGTAAGGTCTTTGCCCTTTGCACTACTCAGATGCTGTGTGCTTGGTGAAAAGCCTGGCCTATAGAAGTATAGATGTGACAGAGTTGTGCCAGGTAAACAAAGGGCACTTTATGTTTGATCCACACGTTTTCAGTAGAGAAGGATAATGTTCCCAAGATGTTTATTGAGCTCCGTGCTATGTACAAAGCACTGCAGGGATATTCAATATAGTGCAAGACCCAAACTCTTCCTTCTGTGAATATTATTAGGTGTTTGGGAAAATGAGCTATGTAAGTAATGCCAAAACAAGGCAGTATGTTGTAAGTGTTTTGTGAGTGATATAAAGTCCTATGGAAATTCAGAGCAAGGGGGCATTTGGCTGGCCATCAGTGATGCTTTGTGGAGAGGTGGAGCTGGACAGTTAAAGATGGACAGGGTTTCATTGGTAGGCATGCACAGGGTAGGGCATTTCAGGAAAGGAAAAAGCTCAGGGACCCAGGAGCAGCCCTCATGGCCTGGACAGGTGCCTTTCTGAATATTTTCCTTCCTAGAGTACAGTTCAGCCATCATTCTGGTTGCGGTAGAAGATGGAGACTGACTATAAGGTGGAAATATGTTTTAGGGTCTTGTATATAGTCATGGATTGCCTTGAAGGACTGGTGACAAAGTTTAGACTTTACCTTGTAGACAGTGGGGAGCCATTGAAGATTTTTTTTGAGGAGTGCAGGAATCAAAGCAAATTAAATTTAAAAAATTTAAATTAAGGCTAGCTGGATCCAGAGTTTTCAAACTGGTCAGCTGTGGACTCAATCCAGCCTATAGATACATCTTGTTTGGCCAGCAGAGAGGCTTCAAAATCTTCAATACATTGCCAACACTTAAAAATGAGAAGATTAAATACAAAATTTCAAGTTACCATAATCTCTTTAAATATTAGGAGTTCCAGGAACACTGGGCCTTTTCCCCCACATGATCACTGAGCTGGATATCATGTTTAAAGCAAGCTGTGCTTCCTGCTGTAGCTCTCTTGCTTCTCTTTTCTTTTACCTACTGACTCCCATATGCATTTTTTTTAAATTTTTAATTTTTATGGATACATAATAGTTGTACATATTTATGCGGTCCATGTGAAATTTCAAAACATAGGCATTTAATTTGCAACCAGTGCTAGAGTCTGTCACCTCTGCTGTTAACTAGCATACTTGGACAAGTCACTTAATTTCTCTGGATGTCAGTTTCCTTATTGGTAAAAATTAGAGTTGGACCAAAAGATGTCCAGCTTCCCTCATGCTATGTGGTTGAATAAAGAAGGGACAAACCAGCAAGGTTTGTAGAGAGAATGGATAGAAGAGGGAAAATGTGGGAAATAATGGGAGGGAGGATTTTGTTGTTGGTTCGTTAAATTTATGCGTATTGTTAAATGTCTTAATTCACAAGGACATGGTCAGAAAGGTTTTTTCTGCATAGGGTGAGATGAAACTTCAGGATTTTTTATGCCCTTTCTTTGAACTTTTGATATTCAATGGCTTGGATTTTAAAGTCAACATATTTAAGGGAAAATTGATATAACTTGGCAGGGAGGAGGACAGCAAGGAGACGGACATTTGTTATGCATTTACTGTGTGACACTTTATAGCTGTTATCTCATTTGAGCCCCCCTCAGCCTCGTAAGGTATGTATTATCCTCACTGCTCATGTAAGGAAACTTGTGTTAAATAAGTTGCCCCGAGATCTTACAGCAAGTGTGTTTAACTGCAAAACTACTTTTATTCCATGCCTGAAGGCCATTGCTAGAAACTAAGGCTTGAAAACAATGTGGTAAGAGTCCACGTGAAGGGAAAATGATTAAGGCTTTTCTCTTGCTGGTCTTGAGAAAAATCGTGCTGAGTTTTATATTACCCTTTTATTAATTTTGCTTTGCTACCATCTATCTCTTTTCTGCTAGTAGCTGCATATGACTATCTCTTAAAGAAAGAAGAGTGCAAAACTTTCAAATTGCTGGTCCTTTCCATTTCCTTCCTAAGAAAAATTCTTTCTCTATTTTGTTGTGTTCATACTTGATTTTGTTCTCTTCGTTATGTATCCAATGTGATATTTTTTCCTTTATCAGATTTTCTAGGAGATGTATGTATAAGGCAGCAAGAAGCCAAACATGGTAGCTTATGCCTGTAGTCCCAGCTACTCAGGAGGCTGAGACAGGAGGAGCTCTTGAGTCCAAGAGTTCAAGACCAGCCTGGGCAACATAGCGTGATGCTGTCCCTTAAAAAAAAAAAAAAAAAAGCAAGAAGGGAGAGGGAGGAAGAAAGAGATTATCTCAAAGCAACTGTTCAAAACTTTTGTAAATCAATAAATAAGTCCCCTGGCCCTTGTTAGAGGAACTGAGTTTTAATATACTTGTGTATGTGGCAGACCAGATATTTGCATTTAAATCTACCTGATACCCTCCTTATGGCTTGAGTAATACTACATAGTTATAATATTCACATTGAGGCAATCAGCCAAATCCAAGCTATGGGAAACTGCCAGTTTACAGCATACATGGCCTGGTTTCTTAAAAAATCATTTTGATAAGGAAACATGGGGAAAAAATAGATAGTTGGATGACCTATCGATTAAAATAGACCTAAAAGACACAGCAGAAAAAGACACCATTTACTATAGTATCTAGGGTTTCTTTAAAAATCATTTTTATGAGGAAAAAAGTGGAAAAAATGGGTAGTTGGATGACCTATAGATTAAAATAGACCTAAAAGACACAGCAGAAAAAGACACCATTTACTATAGTATTTAGGGGCACACACTTGGATGATAAAGCCGTAAGAAAAAGCCAGAAAGTGATTGCCACAAAGTCAGGCCAGCAATTCCTCTGGGGAAGGGAGAGGGTTGTGATGGGAGGAGGAAAAGGGAGGGTTTGGGTAGGGACCCAATTTCTATTCTTGATCTGGATATTTTCCTTATGATAATTTATTGTAGTAATTTACTCATCAAAATAATTATCTTCACAGTTGTCTATATAATTTTTAAAACCTTAAAAAATAATACTAACATTGCTATGACTATTCAGCTTGCATGCTTCACCTAGGTAGCATGGGAAATGCTATGTCATAACCATTTTGTTAGCTTATGAGAATTAAACAATTTGTTTTTCCAATGTTGATGACTGTTCACACTGACATTTGAGAACTTACCTTGGAAAGGTTGACATTCCCCAAAGCTATCCTTTTTGTTCCTGTATTGTGCTGTTATAAAAGCTTGGACTCTTTACTGGATGTGTTGCCAAGTTTCTCGATTTCTCCATTTCTTGGCTTTCTCTATATAAATGGAAATAATAATAATACATATGTACCTTACAGAGTTGTTGTAGGCACAAAATATGATAATGCATGTCAAATAGTTAGCAAAATGCCAGACACATAGCAAGTACCCAATGAACACTAGCTATTATTACATTGCAATCAACCTATATTATAGGAAATGTCATAAAAATGTATTCTAATAATCAGTAATTTTTGGACTCAGCTCATTGCAAATGGAAATAAGAAAATTATGTCAGTTATTTGATGTAACTTTGCTTTCTTTAAACCATAACCACTATTTCTCTGCATCTAGTGCCTTCCTCACTCTCTTTGATGTTTGCCTCCCTTTCAGTCACATTTCAGAACTCTTCCTAAGGAGAGTAATTTTCTAATTGGAGCACTTGATATCTCGAAGTACTAAGGCAGAGATTCTTCCCATGTCTTCAGCCACTTTCCAGACTTCCAGGTTGGAAAGGTGGTGAGTGTAGCACTGGGAACAGCTGATAGAGGTGTTTGGTGGCAGTAGTGTCATCATATTTCAAAGGCCCTGACTGTGGTTTAACCAAGCAGAAGGACCACCATCCCAGCCTAGGAAAGCTCATTTAGTGTTAACATAAGACTTTATGCATTTATTTTAGCTTTTTTTTCTTTCCTGAAAGACTGATATTCCTCTATTCCATTTATAACTTCTGTTAACTGCCCCCTTCCCCATTCTATATTCCAATAGACTTACATTTTACATAAAGTCAAATCTCTTCACCCAGTCTGTCATGGCCCACCAAAGCGTCCTAATTGCATGAAGCCTGGCAGATAGTACTCTACTGCCCCTACATATAGCTCTCAGGATGTACACACTACACATTTGCCTCACCGTGTCACTTTCCCAGCCCTTGGTCACTCTTAATGTGTTTTTGTTTTGTTTTGTTTTGTTTTTTTAGACAGAGTCTCACTCTGTCACCCAGGCTGGAGTGCAGTTGCAGTTGTATGATCTCAGCTCACTGCAACCTCTGCCTCCTGGGTTCAAGTGATTCTCCTGCCTCAGCCTCCTGAGTAGCTGGGGCTACAGGCATGTGCCACCATGCCCAAATAATTTTTGTATAGATGGGGTTTTACCATGTTGGCCAGGCTGGTCTTAAACTCCTGACCTCAGGTGATCCACCCGCCTCAACCTCCCAAAGTGCTGGGATTATAGTTATGAGCCACCGTGTCTAGCCTCAACATGGTATCTTGCCATCTTTGGCACATATCAGGAGGTGCTGACTGATCCCTAATGTAAATATTGGCTGATATATATTTAGTTATGAGCTCCATGCCTCACTGAAGATTGTATTTGTCCCAACATGACTTCTTCAGAGACCCACCCTGAGCTTGGCAGGTCATACCACGTCTGCATAAAAGAGTGTCTGGCTGCTTGCCTGTGGCCTCAGCACTGGTTCCCTAAATCACCTTAGTCTTTTTCATGCTGCTATAATAGTATACCACAGACTGGGTAATTGATAAACAATAGAAGTTTATTCGGCTTATGGCTTTGGAGGCTGAGAAGTCCAAGGTCTAGGGGCTGCATCTGGTGAGGGCCTTCTTGCTGTGTCATAACATGAGGGAAGGCATCAAATGGTGAAAGAATGTGCAAGAGAAAGCAAGAGAGGGCCAAAGTTGCTTTTATAAGAAACCTACTCCACAAACAAAGACATTAATCCGCTCATGAAGGCAGAGCCCTCATGACCGAATCACCTCATAAAGGTCACACCCTTCAATACTGTTGCGTTGGGGATTAAGTTTCCAATACATGAACTTTGGGGGACACATTTAAACCATTTCATCACTTGACCCCACTTCACCTTCTTTGCAACTCTCAAATTGTTTCCTCCTTCAGGAACTTGGACCATTGGCCTGATTTCTTTAGCTTGCAAGAGGAATCAGTCTTTCTTCCGGTCTTTGAACTTGGCTTCCCTACCATGAATGCTTTGTAAGTTAAGAGGTTTTAGGTTGCAAGTTACACACACACACACAGACACACACACACACACACACACACAAAGAAGAAGGAGAAAGAAGAATGAAGAAAAAAGTAGAGAAGAAGAGGAGGAAGAGGAGAGGGAGGAGGAGAGGGGAGAGGAGAAAGGAGGAGAGGGAAGGGGGAGAGGAGGAGGAGGAAGAAGAAGAAGAAGAAGAAGAAGAAGAAGAAGAAGAAGAGGAGGAGGAGAAGAAAGAAACTAACTTTAACTGACTTAAATAAGAAAAGAAAGTAATCCATTTGGATGATGTAAAAGGTCAGAAGAACTCTGGGTTCAGTCAACCCTCCATCCGGGGGGCTTTAAAAATATGCTGAATGCTCAGTTTCTCACTCTCATTTTCAACTTTTGTTCTTCAGGGTTGTTGGTTCCACTTTTATCAGGCTCATCCCTCTAGGGTACATACTTCCTTTCACCCCTTGGAAGAAAGAGCTTGACTTTCTCAGCCACTAATGAAAAAACATGGGCTTTAGTCTGATTGGATGATGTTAAGACCATGTCCTATCTCATACCAGTCACCAAAGTTGGAGTTACTGGGCTTAGTGTTCCCAAAGCACATGGGCACTCTTGAGAAGGACTGGACACCCACCTGAAATAGGAGTCCTGTAACCAAGAGAAAAGGGCACTGTATGCCTCAACAGCAATCCCCCTGCAGGTGGGCTCAAGTCCTCCTCCTGTGGAGTTTTGTCTTCATGGGACATGCTTGGGCTAACATCACTCCTAGCTCACCCAGGACCTTTCATTTCTATGTCCTGGCTCACATGAGCGGCTCCCCAGAATAACTCACTCATTCGGCCTTGTCTTTGTTGGTGGGACCCAAACAGTAATCTCCTTAGAAGCTTAGATTATAGGTTTAATTTCTGAAATATTTTCAAAAGCATCATCCCTAAGCAGTAACTATTTCCAAGTTCTAAATATATCTCCTCCTGCCCCCAAGAAATTCTAGAAAGGCCTCTGCTCATTCCTATTGATAGAAAAATTAAAAGGAACAAGTGGCAAAGGCAGTGTCCTCTGCTTGGTCTCTATCTTGTTTATTCTTGCTAGGCAAGTTCTTATCAACAAACACCTCTTCAGTAGGTAGGACAAGTTTAGCATATTTAGGTGACTTAGGTTATGGTGTACAAATACAATGCTGTATGGAGTCCTGGGGTCATGTTAGCATTGTGAATATCTCATTCAGGTTTGAGGTGATTCCTGGGAATTCTGGGGGTCTTTATTTCCTCTTCAACCTCTGGACTTGCAGGGCTCTGATTGTTCCAGGGCTGTTTTGGGGGCTGTCTGTATTGTGTTCCCTCTTATCACAGCCCACATTAGGCTGGGTCAGTGAATTAACGAAGGTCCAAAATGCAACCAACTTTCCATTCAAGAAAAATCGTAAGCAGAGAGTCCTTCTCTATAAGGCAGTATTACCAAAGAAGTCAGAAAACATGGACTATGACCTCAAAAAGTAGCTGCATTTTTTGTGATATACATTGTGTGTGTGTGTGTGTGTGTGTGTGAGAGAGAGAGAGAGAGAGAGAGAGGATGCCTTAGAAATACTTGAAAAACATTTGAAAAAGTGGTTAGAAGTCACCCTCCTTATATAACCTGGTGAGTTATTTACATTAAACTTCCAGAACTAACATGGTTCTGTTTTGTGATTGTGAATAAGAGAGCCAAAACAGAAGAGGAAAGATTGTGACATACATTTGGATATGGCTGCTGGAGTCACAATGGTAGAGAAATGGGCAGTTCTTTGTGAGCAAGATTCGACCCAAATAACAATTGCCATCAGTGAATCCTGTAGGTGTCAAATGAGCATTGACCATGAGGTGTGTTGGGACCTGGCTGCTATGCCAGTGGGATGTGAGGCTTTTGCCAGGAATAGGGGGCTTAGGGATGAGGAAATATGCTTAGCTGTGAGGATTGGCCCTTTAGAGGTTGTGAAGAGCCCAAGTCACAATGTCTAAGGGGTATAGCAAACTTGAACTTGATTCCTGACTCAATTTCAGAAAGGTCTAATCTGGTGGGTGGTGAGGGCATCAGGAGTCTCTGGCAGAGATCAGTGAATGAGTGGCAACATCATCACAATCCCTCCCCATATCAAGACAAAGACTCACCTGGTGGCTGACACCTGATATAGGCTGTAGAGTTTAGTCTTTGGGGAAAGATGCTGACAAAATACTGTTGGAGTTCAAGGCAGGCATTGCTCCCAAATAGAATATGCACTCCGGAGACCCAGGCAGGTGTGGGGTAGAGTGATGCAGCTGACAGAGCTCACAGCATCCAGCTTTTGCAGAAGAAGCCTTGTTCCAAACCTGGGCTGGGCCTGCAAAAGGTGGCCTGCAATCCTGCTTCTTTGGAAACAAAGGATTATGGGTTGTTAAAACTATTATAATAAACATGTTCTTGTAAAACATGAAAGTTATAAGGCCCTATATTGACCTGGACATAGACAGTGGCATTCTTTGTGTTCAGCATGTCTGTTTTTGTTTCAAAAACTTCCTCCCCAGTATTATACAGGATTAAGCTGTTTTGTAATAGAACCAAGTTTAAGACTTCCTTAACTGGAATCTCACCTTTTCTTGACTATTGTTGCTCCCCATTTAACAAAGTGTTAAAAGCCCTCAAAGGGTGTGTTATTAAATGTATTGCTTTTTCCATAAATGTGCTCTGCTGAGACTTACATTTCTCAGAAATGAAAAAACCTGGTGGCTTCTTAGCAAAACTCAGGCTTATTTTTAATGAAATTTTGTTTTTAAAAATAATGTACAATTATATAAATAAATGTGTTCCCTAGTAAAAGACAAATGTAATCATTCTTAATTGCATGGGAAGGCAATATGTTGGGGTTTTCTGCCTAGGCTTTAAGGCTGATTAAAAATTGGCATGAAACAGCTTGTAGAATAGCAACGATGTACTGTGTTATGTAACCCTGAGCCTTTATGTTGGCTTTTAAATAACCCAATTTGGATCTGGTGTCATACGATTTTCTCAGGATAGGAACCCAATAACCCAATAGCATACAATAACCAAGATAACAAATTAAAAATCTGCTCCTGACTGAAAATGTTTCTTTCTTCTTTTTCACATATAGGATTATAGTTTTAACTCGGTTTGTGTTAGTATTGCAGACAACTCAATTATCTACAAGAATGAAGGAGATTAGTGGTAAAAATAGCTCAACCCACCCAGTAATCTAAAAAGCATTACCGTATTTCAGGTTGTCTCCTATGTTTGCTGTTATGAATATTGTTTCTTTTTTCTTTTCTTTTTTGTTTTTAGAGACAGGGTCTCACTCTGTTGCCCAGGCTGGAGTGCAGTGGTACAATCATAGCTCACTGCAGCCTCAAACTCCTGGGGTGAAGTGATCTTCCCACCTCAGCCTCCTGAGTAGCTGGGACTACAGGTGCGTGGCACCACGCCCAGCTAGTATTGTTTCTTTAGGACCCTGATTGAATTAACTATCCTCATCACCCCTACTTCTTGTCTGAACTCCTAGATCGATCTCCTGCTTGGTCTTCCTGTTCCCTGGTCTCCTTGCCAGTCCATCCTCCACACTGCAGCTAGGATGAGTCTTCCAAAAGCCAAATCTAGACTTAGCCTTCTCTAGTTTGTGTCTTTGTGTTCTTTGAGTTCCTTGTGTCTTAGCACTGCCTACAGATCCGTGGCACAAAACGTCTCCTGCTTGCCTCTCCAGACCAGCTATACTGCAGTCCTCTGCTTTCAGGCCTGCAGGGCACCTTGTTTGCTGCACCTTGGGCCCCTGTACCTGCTCTACCCTTAGCCGAATGCACTCACCCTGGTGAGATATCACCCTGTGAGGCTTCCCTAACTCCATCCCTGGAGTAGGCTGAACAAAGACCCCCCAGCAAAAGATATCTGCATCTAGATCCCAAAGTCTTCCTCGAATGTTACCTTGCATGGCAAAAAGAGAACTTTGCAGATATGATTCAAGTAAGGATCTTGAGATGGAGAGAGTGTCCTGGCTCACCCACATGGGCCTAAATGCCATCACAGGTATCCTCCTGACTCCTTGATTTCAGCCCAACAAAATTGAGTTTGGACTTCTAGCCTCCAGAACTGTGAGAGAATAAATTGTGTTATGTTAAGCCACCATGTTTTGTGGTAATTTGGTACAACGGCCACAGCAAACAAGTACAGTCCCCACCCTAGACAGATTTGTACTCTGTCTTCCCTATTCCCTGGGGTTCTGCAGAGCACACCTCTATTAGAGACTGAACAGGCTGTGCTCTGCTTGTTAGTGGTTGCTTTCTCTACTTCTTCTCAGCTTCCCTTCTAAATTTTTTTAATTTTTAATTTTTATGAGTACCTAGTAGGTATGTATATTTATGGGGTACATGAGATGTCTTGATACCGGCATCCAATGTTTAATAATCACATCATGGAGAATGGGGAATCCATCCCCTCAAGCTTTTATAATTGTGTTACAAACAATCCAATTATACTTTTTTAGTTATTTTTAAATGCACATTTAAGTTATTACTGGCTGGAGTCACTCTGTTGTGCTATCAGACAGTTGGTCTTACTCATTCTTCCTGTTTTTTTGTACCCATTAACCATCCCCACCTCACCACCACCTACTCCAGTACCCTTCCCAGCCTCTAGTAACCATCCTTCTACTCCTTCTGAGCTTCTTGGGGGTACTTTGCATCCTTGATTCCTGACAGGGGGCCTAACATTTAGCGGTTGCTGAATGAATGCCAAATGGATGCATGACTGGATGGATGAGGTCCTGATGTGAGCTTGCTGAAGTTGTCTGTCCCCTACATCTCTCCTCTTCTCTCTGATCATTTTCATTTCACGTCCTTTCCCTCTGTCTCGTGTGTTTTTCTCAAGCAGTGCCTACATGCGGTTTTCAGTTGCGCAATGGTTTTATTTTTCTCCTTAACATCTTTTCTTGGTTCTGCCAGCTTCCTTTTCATTTCTTCTCTTTTATCATCTCCTCTTAACTCTATTTTTAAATAAATCCATCTTCTCCTTAATTTCACTGAGGCTGCAAAGGAGGGTGTATTTAAAATTTTTTAGCTTGGAAAATTTTAAACCTATAGAAAAGTAAAAAAGAATAGTACAATAAACACCATATGTCCCTCACCTGGAGATTCACCAATTGTTAACATTGTGAAATATTTGTTTCTCTCTCTCTATAGATATAGATATAGATATAGATATAGATATAGATATAGATAGATTATATATATATATAGAGAGAGAGAGAGTAATGGGCTATTTGAAAGTCAGTGGCACACATTATAAATGTTTACTCCTAAATACTTAAGATGTATCTCTAAGAGTTTGGATGTCTTCCTGTCCCATCCTAACTGTCCTGGCACATCCTAACATGTGCCTACCTGTCTACTGGCTACAAATGCAAAACAACTCCAGTTCATTCCTAAGAGTTTACCACGAGATGGGGTGAGCTGAACACCCGTGTCTCAGACATGTCCCCTGGTTCAGGCCATTACGGTCATTTCTGCAGTAATTGGTTGAGCTAAATCACTCAACCTGTACTATTGCTGATACAAGATGCTAGATCTCATTTCCAGTTCATGCATGTTTTATTGCCAGAAACAAGAGATATCATTATTCCAGTTGTGAGTTGCATGCAACCATTACTGTGTTCAAAACGAGCTCAGAATCTGTGGTGTTTTTGTGCCATGTACTAGCTCCATTTGGATCTGATTTTGCATTTATGTTTTGAAGACAGAGCCAGGAATATGGTTGACTTCAAAGCCAGAGCTGAGACAGATCACCAATTCTACACACCCCTGTATTACCATATCCCATCTCCTTGTGGCCAAACCACTGCTCTTGCTCCACAATGGATTACAGGTCAATAACACAATACTGCAGGTCGATTTGAAATATCTAAAGAACATTCTGGCACAATAAAAGTAGAATAGAAAATTGTTATTCCAAATACAATGAAAATATCTTAATACTTATCAGTGCTGCTATTTTGAACCTCATTTGATATAAATTGTATGCTGTGGCTGCCACCATGTATTTGCCAAGACATCCTGGAAAAGCCAGAAATTATGCTACAGTGGTGACAACAGTGAGCACTGCAGACATTAATTAAAGGCATCTTCCTGTGTTTCTGCCTCTACTTGTAACTACATTATTAAGATGTGGAACAACCTTTCCTCCTAACTATTGTCATTGCTTTATTTCATTTGTATTGAGAAAAAGAAACAAATTCTGCTAATTAAAAACTTGTGGTGCATTGACATTGACTAGCCAAAAGGTTATCTATTGCATTCTACAGATAAATAGTGATTCAGACTTGACCTAGCGCCTTGGGCTCAAAATTTGACTGCTATCTAGCTGTGTGACTTTGCATAAGTCACTTTCCTTCTCTGGCCCTGTTCTCTTCCCTGACCAATGAAAGGACAGGGAAGCTAGGGAGTGGAAGAAAGAGAAAACGAGAAAGAGAGAGATATTTAAACTTCCATTAATTCCAAAATGTTAGAAAAAGAGGTAACATGCTGAATAAATACTGATGTAATGTAGACATTTTTAATCTAATGTAATGGGAAGTTTCTAAGGGCCTGTTCAATGTATACAAATGATACTTCTGATTACAGGAGTTTGTAGTCATTAAAGTACATTTACCAGAGCTTCTAATTGGAAGCGGTATTTAGTAATGGTTACCTCAAGTTATTGTATGTCTTTGAAGGTAATCAAACCACCATCTTTTAAAAGCATTGCAAATTGGAAGTTTTCCTCTCCAATAACTAGGGGAATTAATGAGGATTTACTGTGTTACTACCATTCACAGGAATGTATTAAATAAATTTAATAAGCATGCAATCAACCTCAAATAATTAGACAAAATTTCAGAAAAAACATAGAATAAGATGTATCAGTTTATACGGAGTACTATCAGGAAACTGTTTCTGACAGCTGCTTTATATCAATATATTTCTTGTTTTTTTAGTGTAATTCAAATAAACTAGAATTTAAAAGTCAGCAAGCAACTTTTTACTACACTCTTAATTGTAGAAATCTGAACTCTGGGACAAATTTTGCTCTCACAGAAACTGGGTGTTTGGTATATTCCAACCTCAGTTATTATAAAATAGTTACTCACTGAGATCCTTCTGGGACCAAAGGTCAAAATTTCCTATTTCTAGACAGTTTATATTTGATCCAATAGTTCAGTTCAAATGGTATTTAATAAACAATGTCTCTGTGCTAGGTCTATACTAGTCATTAGTTTACTAGTCATTAGTCATACTAGTTTAAAAGTATTGAGATGAGTTGGTGTGTAAGTCACAGCTCTGCCTTCAAGGAGCTTGTAGTCTAGTGGAGAAATGGCCTTGTAAAAATTAACTGCAGTATTGTACAATACATGTCCTGATAGAAATATATAAGACTCAGTTCAGAAGAGGGAAGTCAGGAAAGGTAAACTGGAAAATGGATCTGAGGAAATTATCCAGAATTCAGTACAAAGAGATAAAGAGTTGGAAAATATAGAAGACATCTTAGGAAACAAGGGGTTAGAATGAAAAGACCTAATGTATGAGTAAGAGGAGTTCCAGATGGAGAACAGAGAGAGAACAAAGGGTAGATGACATTTAAAGGGATAATGGTGAAAAGCTTAACAGAATTAGTGAAAGACATGAATCCTCAAATTGAGGAAGCATGAGTCCCCCCAAAAAACATAAATCACATATACAGAAATTGTAGTAAAATTGCAAACAAACAAACAAACAAACAAAAACCATGACAAAGAAAATCTTAAAAGCATTCTGAGAAAAATAACAGATTACCTACAAAGGAGAAACAATTAGACTAACAACCTACTTCTCAACAACAACATTACGGGCCAGAAGTCAACAGAATAATATCATAAAGTGCTGAGTAAAATTACCGTCAGTCAGCCTATACTTCTATACTCAAGAGGAAAGATGAAGATATTTGCAGAGCGACAGAGAGTTTGTTAATTCAAAGAATTTTATTGAAAGAGCTACTAAAGTTTTCTTCAGGAAGAAGGACACTGAAGTCAGAAGAAAAAATAAGATACAAGAACATAATATCCAAGACATGAAAACAACCCAAATATCTATCAACTGATGAATGGATAAATAAAATGTAGTATGTTCATGCAATGGAATATTAAATAGCCATAAAAAGAAATAATACATGCTCTAGAGGTGATACACACTGATACATGCTACAATGTGATGAGCCTTGAAAATATTATGCTAAGTAAAAGAAACCAGGCATAAAAGGCCACATACTGTATGAGTCCATTTATATAAAATGTCCAGAATGGGCAAATTCATACAGACAGAATGTAAATTGATGGCTGCCATGGACTGTGGGGAGGAGGGAATGGGAAATGACTGCTAAATGGCTATGGAGTTTCTTTTTGAGGTGATGAAAATATTCTTTTTTTTTTTTTTTTTTTTTTTTTGAGACGGAGTCTCACTCTGTCACCCAGGCTGGAGTGCAGGGGTGCAACCTCGGCTCACTGCAACCTCTGCCTCCCAGGTTCAAGCAATTCTCCCATCTCAGCCTCCCAAGTAGCTGGGACTACAGACATGTGCCACCATGCCCAGCTAATTTTTGTATTTTTTGTTACTAATAGAGATGGAGTTTCATCTTTTTGGCCAGGCTGGTCTGGAACTCCTGACCTCAAGTGATCCACCCACCGCAGCCTCCCAGAGTCCTGCAATTACAGGTGTGAGCCACAGTGTCCAGCCAGGTAATGAAAATATTCTGAAATTAGATAGTAGTGATAGCTGCACAACTATATGAGTATATTAAAAACTATTGAGTTGTACACTTTAAGAGGCTGAACATTTTGGAATGTAAATTATATCTCAATAAAGCTGTTATTTAAAATAAGAACAGTGGTGAGCAAGAAATGGGTAAACATGGGCTGGGTGTAGTGGCTCATGCCTGTAATCCCAGCACTTGGGGAGGCCAAGGCAGGCAGATCACTTCAGGTCAGGAGTTCAAGAGCAGCCTGGCCAACATGGTGAAACCCCATCTCTACTAAGAATACAAAAATTAGCCTGGCAGGGTGGCATGCAGTAGTTCCAGCTACTCAGGAGGCTCAGGAGGCTAAGGCAGGAGAATCGGTTGAGCCCAGGAGGTAGAGGTTGCAATGAGCCGAGATTGTGCAACAGCACTCCAGCCTGGGCAACAGAGTGAGACTGTCAAAAGAAAGAAAGAAAGAAAGAGAGAGAGAGAGAGAGAGAGAGAGAGAGAGAGAGAGAGAGAG
>NW_016806225.1:2701865-2706428 GCF_001698545.2 Rhinopithecus bieti | reverse complement strand
GGAAGGAAGGAAGGAAGGAAGGAAGGAAGGACGGAAGGAAGGAGAAAGAAGGAAGGAAGGAAGGAAAGAAAGAAAAGAAAAGAAAAAGAAAAAGAAAGAAAGAAATGGGTAAACATGGATAAGTAAGGCAAATATTGGCTGTCTGGAGCAATAATAATTACTAGGAACTCTTATTCATTGCTAGTGGAAATGCATGGTATAGCCACTTTGGAAGACAGTTTGGCAGTTTCTTATAAAAGTAAACATTCTCGGCCGGGCGCGGTGGCTCAAGCTTGTAATCCCAGCACTTTGGGAGCCCGAGACGGGTGGATCACGAGGTCAGGAGATCGAGAGCATCCTGGCCAACACGGTGAAACCCCGTCTCTACTAAAAAAATACAAAAAACCTAGCCTGGCGATGTGTCGGGCGCCTGTAGTCCCAGCTACTCGGGAGGCTGAGGCAGGAGAATGGCGTAAACCCGAGAGGCGAAGCTTGCAGTGAGCTGAGATCCGGCCACTGCACTCCAGCCTGGGCGACAGAGCGAGACTCCATCTCAAAAAAAAAAAAAACTAAACATTCTCTTACCAGGCAATTCAGCAACCTTGGTATTTACCCACAGGCGTTGCAAATTTATGTCTGCACAAAAGCCTGCACATAGATGTTTATAGCAGCTTTATTCATAATTACCAAAATTTGGAAGCAACTAAGGTGTTCTTCAGTAGCTGAATAGATAAACAAACTGTGGTACATCCAGATAATGGAATATTATCAAGCCATGAAAGACATAGAAGAAGTTGAAATTCATACTACTAAGTGAAAAAAGTGAATCTGAAAAGGCTATATACTATATGATTCCAACTATAGGATATTTTAGAAAAGGCAAACTATTGAGACAGTAAAAAAATCAGTGATTGCTGGGGGCTGTGGGTAGGAAGGGATGAATAGGTGAGCACAGAGGATTTTTAGGGCAGTGAAACTATTCTGTATATCATTATAATAAAGGTGGATACATGTCATTATATATTTACCAAAACCCATAGAGTATAAAAAACTAACAGTGAACCCTAATGTAAACTATGAACTTTGGGTGATGATGATGTTTCAATGTAGGCTCATGAAATGTAACAAATGTATTACTCTTGATTCCTGAGGAGTGACGTTAATAATGGGAAAGGCTGTGCATGCATGGAGGCAGGGAGGAAATGGGAAATCTGTACCTTCCTCTCAATTTTGCTGTGAACCTAAAACTACTCTAAAAAATAATACTGGTTAAAAAATAATAATAATCATGACTAGTTTGAGGATATAAATACAAGGTAGAACTGATACACTAGTCAACAACATATGAGATAGGAGAGAAGAAAGATTATAGTTAAAACAAATGGAAGCTTTTATAATGCTCAGGAGGCTGGGAATATTAATTAACTTTTAGAATTTATGTCAAGAATGCAGATAAATTAGTGGAGAAACTGGATCACTCATATATTGCTGGTGGGAAAGTAAAATTGTACAACTCTGAAAAATAGTTTGGCAGTTCCTTTCAAAACTAAAAATGGACTTACCACACAAACCAGCAATTACACTTTTGGGCATTTATCCCAGAAAATGAAGATTATTTTCATGTAGAATTTGTACACGGATGTTCAAAGAAGCTTTATTCAAAACAGCCCCAAACTGGAAACTACTCAAAAGTCATTCAATGAGTGAATAATTAAACGAACTGCGGCATATCCACACCATGGAATACTACTCAGCAATGAGAAGGAATGACCCAACAACTTAGATGAGACTCAGGGAAATTCTGCTTAGTGAAAAAAGGCAATTTCAAAAGTACACATACTTCTAGATTCCATGTATGTAACAATATTTTTGAAATAACAGAAATGGAGAATGGATTGGATTGAGGTTGGTGGGGGTTAGGAATGGGGAGGGAAACAGGATATATCTATAAAGGGGTAATACAAGGGAGTCTTATGCTGATGGTACAGATGAATATTGTGATTGTGGCGGTGGTTACACACACACACACACACACAAATGGGTTCATATATAATTGGTGAAATCTAAATAAGGTATTTACCAATGCCAATTTCTTGGTTTTGATATTTTACTGTAGTTGTGTAAGACATAAACATTTAGGGAGGGCAGTTAGGGGAAATATGCATAGGAACCCCCTATACATTTATTTACAACCTACTATGAATCCATAATTATTTCAAAATTAAAGGTTTAAGAAAATAGCAATACTTACTAAAATAATAGAAATAAGATGTATAACTTCCTAACCAGAAGAGTGAGAGCAGAGGGGGGATAAAGAACACTCAACCAATTCTAACGGGGTGTAGGAAAGAAGAAATTAGGCTGAAAAGGAAAAGCAAGATAACTACAGATACACACACACACACACACACACACACACACACAAACATAGTAGAAATAACTGAAACTATGTTGACAATCACAATAAGTATAAGTGGACTAAATTTCCCATTTCACAGAAAATCTCAGTTTAAAACTCCAGTTATTTTCTATATATAAGAGATCCAACTAAAATGTAATGATACAGAAATGATGACAGTAAAGTGATGGAGGAAGAGGAAATATCAAAAGAAAATGATTATATTATATTAATATCAGAAAATAGACTTTAAAACAAAAACATTATTGAGATTAAAAGAGTCATAATGATAAAAGGAACAATTAACTGAGAAGATAAAATAATTCTGAACTTGTATATACCTAACAGTATAGCCTTAAAATATGTAATACAAAATTCAGCAGATTTAAAAGGAAAAAAATGTCTAAATCCGTATTTGTGGTAGATTTTTAATATATCTCACTTGGCAACTGATAGACAAAGCAGTACAAAATTTAGTAAGATTGTTGAAGATTTGAGCAATGTATTAATGGAGATAGATGGGATGGATGGGTGGATGGATGAATGGATGGATAGATAGATAGATAGATAGATAGATAGATAGATAGATAGAATATGTAAAGTATATATATATGTATAATATTAGCAACTAAATACTTTATTTTCAAGCATACATAGAACACTTATAAACCTTGACCACACGCTACCTGGTCACAAGACAAATTTCTATTTATACCATGTATTAGGTCATAAAGCAAATATTGATTCACACGCAGCACATTTCTGACCTCAACTCAATAAAATTAGAAATTATTAAAGTGGTAACCAACTTCATTTGGTTGATAACCAACTACCCCATTCACTTAAAATTTTTTTCAGAAAACATACTTTTGAATAATATTGAGGCTCAGATGAAAATCATGAGATAATTAGAAACTATTTAGAACTAAATGACAACGACTATGTATGTCCAAACTACACATGAAGCTGAAACAAACAGTATACTTAGAGAGAAATGTATAGTGGTACTTTCATATGTTATTAGATAAGAAGAAAGGGAAAAAGCTAATGAGTTAAGAGTCCAAATGAACAAGATGAAAAAGGAAAAACTGAGTTAACAAAATAAAGATAATAAAAATCTAAGGAAGAAATACATTTATTAAATATATCAACCTCAGAAAATTACTTATTTCTGAGAGGAAGAGACTGAAATAGTAATAGCTACATTTGTAGTATTTTGTTTCTTTGGACAAATATCTGTATCTACACATATTGTGTGTTTAAAGTATTTTATTTTCAGTAACACTTTACTGAAATGTAATTCACATACCATGTAATCCATTCATTTAAAGTGTACAATTTGTTGGTTTTTAGTATATCACAAAGTTATGCAACTATCACCACAATTAATTTTAGAACATTTTATCACCTCAAAAAGAAATCCCCTCACCCTTTAGCTGTCATTCCCAAGCCCCTCATTCATCCTAGCCCCAAGAAAACCCCCGATTTATTTTCTGTCTCTACAGATTTGTTATTCTAGACATTTAATATTAATAGAATCATATAATTTGTGATCTTTTGTTACTGAATTCTTCCACTTAGCATAAACTTTTCAAAGTTCACCTAGGTTGTAGCATGTATCAGTACTTCACTCCCTTTTACAGCTGAATAATCTTCCATTATATCAAATGCATCACATTTGTTTATTCATTCATCAGCCAATAGACATTTGGTCATTTCCACTTTGGGGCACTAGGAATAATGGTGCTATGGATATTTGTGTACAAGTTTTTATGTGAACATATGCTTTATTTCTCTTGGATCATTTCTCCTCTATAATGATAGCCTTTTTATGGACACTTTCAATCCTTTGTTTATCCCAAATATCACTGTGGAGTTTTGTAGTGGGAGTTAATATCACAATGATGTTGAGCATTATTGAAATACTCCTGGAAAAAATAAGCATTTCCTTGGTTTTCAGACATCATAAGTTTATGTGCTATTTCAAGTGGTTTTTTGATTCTACAGAATTGTGTAAGATAGCACACAGTTACAAAAAATTAGCCAGGTGTGGTGCCATGTGTCTGTAGTCAAGCTACTCAGGAGCCTGAGGCAGGAGAATTGTTTGAACCCTGGAGGCAGAGATTGCAGTGAGCCGAGATTGCTCCACTGCACTCCAACCTGGGCGACAGAGCGAGACTGTCTCA
>NW_016806225.1:2690555-2698522 GCF_001698545.2 Rhinopithecus bieti | reverse complement strand
AAAAAAAAAAAAAAAAAAAAAAAAGCACACACTATGATGCTTTTTCTAAACTGGTGTTAAGAATAAACAGATTAATTGTATTGAAACTGTTTCTTAATACACTACATTAACTGGTAATAATATTTTAAATAATAGGCCATTTCTAATAGTCTAAAATATTTATGCATTTAATCAAATGAAATTAAACAAGTTAACTGGTATTCAATAAATCTCTCTTCCTTTTTCCATACCTCAGTCTATGATTATTCATTTAACTGCAATTTTTTGCAGCACAATCTTATCCAGTTCCATTATTGCGGATGCAAAGATAAATGAGGAATGAAAACAGAACAAAACCTCTGCTCTTGATGATCCTCATTTAGCCAGAGAGAAGTAAGAAAGAGTTAACACCAATCATGAGGTCCTGGAAGGAAGATAAGCTCTGAAGTCAAATAGACCTGGGATCCACCAGTAATGGTGGAAATTTAGAAGGTAGCTTAAACCTCTCAGGTTCAGTTTCCTCATCTGTAGGAAGGGAATACAAATCATTACAAATACTAGCAAACTGAATACAGCAGAACATCATAAAATTAATTCACCCTGATCAAATGTGCTTTATTCCTGGGAAGCAAGTTTGGTTCAACATACTCAAATCAATAAATGTGATTCACCACATAAGCAGCATTAAAACCAAAACACACATGATCATCTCAATTGATGTAGAATAAACTTTTGATAAAATTTAACATCATTTCATGATAAAAACCCTCAACAAACTAGGCATCAAAGGAACATACCTCAAAATAATAAGTGCTATCTATGACAAACCCACAGCCAATAGCATACTAAATGGGCAAAAACTGGAAGCATTCTCCTTAAGAACTGGAACAAGACAAAAATGCCCACTCCAACCACTCCTATTCAACATAAAAGTTCTATCCAGAGCAGTCAGGCCAGAGAAAGAAATAAAAGGCATCCAAATAGGAGAAGAGGAAGTTAAATTATCTCTCTTCACTGACGATATGATTTTATACCTAGAAAACCCTAATGACTCTGCCATAAGGCTCCTAGACCTGATAAATGACTTCAGTAGAGTTTCCGGATACACAATTCACAAAAAATCAAAGCATTTCTGTACACCAACAATGTTCAAGCTAAGAGCCAAATCAGGAACACAATCTCATTTACAATAACCACACACAAAAATAAAGTACCTAGGAATATATCTAACTAAAGAGATGAAAGATCTCTACAAGAACTATAAAATACTGCTGAAAGAAATCAGAGATGACCCAAATAAATGGAAAAATATTCCATGTTCATGGATTGGAAGAATCAACATTGTTGAAATGTCTATACTGGCCAAAGAGCTTCTGCACATCCAAAGAGACTATCAACAGAATTTTAAAAAAGAAAAAAAAACAACCTATCGAAAGGAAAAAATACTTGCAAACTAAGTATCTGACAAAGATGTATCAGTCTAGAGATTTTGAACTAATATCCAAAATCTGTAAGGAACTTAAACAAATCAGCAAGCAAAAATCAAATAATCCTATTAAAAAGTGGGCAAAGAATATAACAGACACTTCTCAAAAGAAGACATACAAGTGGCTAACAAACATATGGAAAACATGCTGAACATCACTAATCATTAGGGAAATGCAAATCAAAACCACAATGAGATACCATCTCATACCAGTCAGAATGGCTATTATTAAAAAGTAAAAAAACAACAGATGCTGGTGAGACTGTGGAGAAAAATGAACACTTATACATGGTTAGCGGGGATGTAAATTGTTCAGCCCCTGTGGAAAGCAGTTTGGAGCTTTTTCAAAAAACTAAAACTAGAACTACCATTTGACCTAGCAATCCCATTACTGAGTATATACCCAAAGGAAAATAAATTGTTCTACCAAAAAGTCGCATGCACTCACATGTTCATTGCAGCACTATTCACAGTAGCAAAGACATGGAATCAACCTAGGTACCCATCAACAGTGGACTGGATAAAGAAAATATGGTACATACACCATCGAATATTATGCAGCCATAAAAAAGAATGAAATCATGTCCTATGCAGCAGAATGGATGCAGCTAGATGCTATTATCCTAAGCAAATTAACACAGAAACAGAAAACCAAATATTGCATGTTCTCACTTATAAGTGGGAGCTAAAATATTGGGTATACATGGACATACAGTTGGGAACAATAGACACTGGGGACTCTGGAGGAGGGAGGGGGGCAAGACTTATAAAAAACTGCCTATCGAGTACGATATTCACTGTCTAGGTGACAGGATCAATACAAGCCCAAACCTCAGCATCTTGCAAACATACCCTTGAAACAAATCTGCACATGTACCACTTGAATCTAGAAGGAAAAATGGAAATAAATAAATAAAGCCACAGTAACCAACAACAGCCACAAATACAATAACCAAAAATAACAATAATCTACTTTGCCTGTACTCCAGAAATGGAACAACTAAGCCTGGATGACAGCGCATCTGTTTATGGCATGGTTTAATATTTCAAACCCACCATTGAGACCTACTGCTCAGAAAAATAGGTGCATCTGCAAATATTACTGCTCATTGACAATGCATCTGGTCACCCAAGAACTCTTATGGAGATGTACAAGGAGATTTTCATGCCCACTAACACAACATCCATTCTGCAGCCTATGGATCAATGAGTAGTTTTGACTTTCAAGTCATATTATTTTAAAAATACATTTTGTAAGACTATAGCTGCCATAAATAGTGATTCCTCTGATGGATCTAGCCAAAGTAAATTTAAAACTTTCTGGAAAGGATTCACCATTCCATATGCCATTAAGAACATTCGTAATTCTTGGGAGGAAGTCAAAATATTCACCTTCACAGGAATTTGGAAGAAGTTGATTCCAACCCTCGTGGTTGACTTTGAAGGGTTCAAGACTTAGTAGAGGAAATAACTGCAGATGTGGAAATAGCAGGAGAACTAGAAGTGGACCCTGAAGATGTCATTGAATTGCTGCCATCTCATGATCAAACTTGAATGGAGGAGGAGTTGCTTTTTACCAATGAGCAAAGAACGTGGTTTCTTAAGATGGAATCTTCTTCTTGTGAAGATGCTGGAAATATTGTAGAAATGACTCGCTGTAGGTTCAGATGATAATTAGCGTTTTTGGTAATAAAGTATTTTTTAATTAAAGAATGTCTAACTTTTTTAGACATAATGCTATTGCAGTATGTTTATTAAGTATAGGTTACACTATACTTGAACTATAGTGTAGTGTAAACATAACTTTTGTATGCACTAGGAAACCAAAGAGTTTGTGTGACTTACTTTATTGTGGTGGTCTGGAACCAAACCTGCGATATCTCTGAGGTATGCCTGTATAATTTTGCTCATTCCTGCTTTATTTTGTGGGGTGTGTGTGTGTGTGTGTGTGTGTGTGTGTGTGTGTGTTTTGTTTTTTGTTTTTTAAGACAGTCTTGCTCTGTTGCCCAGGCTGGAGTGCAGTGGTACGATTTTGGCTCACTGCAACCTCCATCTCCCGGGTTCAAGCAATTCTCCTGCCTCAGCCTCCCAAGTAGGTGGGATTAAAGACATGCACCACCATACCCAGCTAATTTTTATATATTTAGTAGAGACGGGTTTCACCATGTTGGCCAGGCTTGTCTCGAACCCCTGACCTCAAGTGATCTGCCCACCTCAGCCTCCCAAAGTGCTGGGATTACAGGCATAAGCCACCACACCTGGCCTTATTCCTACTTTGAACTCGTGGTAATTATTGGACCTGCCACCAGACATTGTTTTTATTGTGTTAGTAAAGACACACACATATTACCAAAAAAAAAATGCATCATAAGTATTCAAGGAGAAATAGTATAGGGTATTCTTTGATAGATGAGACAGACTAGGAAAGACTCAACTAGGGTGATATCTACCTTCAACATTCTTTATGAAAAGAAATTATGTATATTCAATTATCTCTTTGCCCACTTGTTTCTGCTCTGTAATTTAAAAACATGTGATTCTCTCAGGTACAGTTTATGGTTGTTCTTACCTCTGTTAATTATTGTATAATATTCAGAACTAAACTTGGACTGAAGAAAGGACAATCTTCTTTTTGTGGTTTCTTAGGATGTGAAGTTGAACTCCCACATGATTTTGACAACTATTATTTAATTGTGGGGAATGTGTATATGGTTAATTTTAAATCTCTAAATTTTTGCCTCATGTAGATTCCAGGGGGTGGGGAACAAACTTCAAAGTTAATTCTAACTTCAGGAACTGTAAAGTAAGTTTATATTCAGGCCATTTTGAAATATGAGTAAATTTTATAATAACCCATAAGCTTATGGGGAAATGGTAAGAGGGGAAATATTATAATGTGAGCTCTTTTAAACTAATAATGATGGCTTAAAAAGTTAAAATAATAAAATAGTATGATTGGCATTACCAATTAGAAAAATATATATTGACCAGGTGCAGTGGCTCATGCCTATAATCCTAACACTTTAGGAGGCTGAGGCAGGAAGATTGCTGGAGCCCAGGTGTTTGAGACCAGCCTGGGAAACATAATGAGACCCCCGTCTCTACAAAAATAGAAAAATTAGGTGGGTGTGGTGGCATGCCTGTAGTCCCAGTTACTTGGGAAGATGAGGTGGAAGGATTGCTTGAACCCGGGAGGTCAAAGCTGCAGTGAGCCATCATCATACCACTGAACCCCAGCTTGGGCAACAAAGTGAGACCCTGTTTCAAAAAACAAAAAAGGAAAATAGAATATCCCCTCTAGTTGTACCTACATCTGTGAGTCAAGACATTTTCTGAGAAAAATAAATAAAATGCTACATATTTTTATCTCTGGTTCTACAGCATTAAAAAAAATTATAATTGGTAGTTTTACCATCTCTCTATTAAGAAAACCAAACTATCACCTATATCTTATAAATATTTTCTGTATTCATTAGATTTGGAAGACATTATTGAAAACAAAATGAATGTTGCAATAACATATTATAAAGTTGGTGCACACACCCTGAGGCAAAAAAAAAAAAAAATGGGGAATAGAGAAACAGAAAACCTTCATTTACTGTGTCTGCCAAGCAATAGGTTGGCAGTTTTTTTTGTTTTTTTTTTTTTAAGGAACCATTTATGTGATTGCTTGGTCATTTTAGATACAGATAAAGAAAATAAAGCTTTCTTATTACCTCTTAGTATCGCCTTAGCCCATCGCTTTGGATTACTAGCGTGTTGTGTCATACTTTCACAAGGGGACCTCATTCATTTAGGTCTCCAAACTCCTTATGGTATTGTTTTCACCTTACAATTGAGAAAACTGAGAGTCAAAGAAGATAATGGCTTTGCAGGGGTCACTTAAAGTGAATACCTGGCAGGGACAGGTCTCCTGACTTTTGGTCTGACTTTTAAAATAGCTTGCTGCCTCTATGCCATAGTAACCATCAGCAAAATGTCTCACCTTTTTTTGTATCCCCTTCTCACTGTAAGTGATCCACAATATCCACACTCCACTCTCTCATCTTCTTAGTCTACCTTAGTATTTTATTTCTTGTTGTGTAATAAATCATCCTAAAGTTTAGTGGCTTAAAATTACAAACATCAATGAGTGCTTTGGAATCAATTGGTCAGCTGGGGGTTCACTGATGTGGGTCAGACTTGGCTGAGTCCACCTGGGTTCACTCATGCCTCTGCAGCCAGCTGGTATGTCAGCTGGGGGCTGGCTGCTCTAGGGAGGGCCCCCCACTGGGGTTGAACATTGACTGACTATTGATTAGGGCCGTAGACACGAACGCAGCAGGGTTGTGTGTGTCCCCATCTGTCATCACCCAGCAGGCTAGCCTGGGCTTGTTCTCAAAATATTTCATAACCAGAAGCATGTCATACTTTTTGAGGCCTAGTCTTGGAACTAGCACACTTTCACTGCATTTGTAGCCTGAATTCAAGGAGATAGGGAAATAGACTGTTCTTCCTAACAGGAGGAGGTACAAGACTACCTAGCCAAGGGCACGGATACGGGGAGGAGTAAGCAAGTGTGTCCATTTTTGCAATCTGCCGTACTCCAATTACTTCCAAATAACTTGTCTGATACGTTCATATTAAGATATTAATAATGTAATAGTGTATACCTTTCCAGGAATATCTGCTTTGGGCAAAAATATACCTGTGATAAGAATATTTAAAGGAACAGCAGCATAATGCTGTCTTGATGAAGAACTATGTATTTTTTAATTTTGTTGCCTGTGCATTTGGTGTCATAGCCAAGAAATGACTGCCAAATCCTGCCACCATTTTTTTAATACCCAGACTATTAAAAGAAAAACTTCAGCTGTATTGAATTTAAAGGAGCTTAATTTAGTAACGAATGATTGAATCAGGCAGCCCCCAGAATCACTGCAGATTCAGAGAATCTCCAGGGATGCCTCGTGGTCAGAACAAATTTATAGACAAAAAAAGGGAAGTGGCATATAGAAATCAGAAGTGAGATACAGAAACAGCTGAATTGGTTACAGGTTGTCATTTAGTTTATTTGAACACAGTTTGAACACTCAGAAGTGTATGCCTGGTTGAAGTATGGCTTCTGGCATTGGCCAAGACTCAGCTATTGTTACAGGCACATACTCCTAAGTTTGGTTTTCAGTCTTGTCTACCCACTAAGTTGGGTTGCAGTTCACCCACAAGGACTCAAATGTAGAAGTACAGAGTCCTTCTCAGGCCATATATAGTTTGCTTTAACACTGTTGACCCTGGGCCAGGGAGCTATTCTGTAGCAGGTGAGTTTTTCCTTACTTCTCCAAGTTAAAGCACACTCTGACTTACTTCACCACCAATTTTGTATTGTTATAAAATAAAAGTAATATAAAATTTTACCATTTTAGCCATTTGTAAGTGTATACTTCTGTGGCATTAAGCACATTGTCATTGATGTGCAGCTGTCATCATATCCACCTCCAGAATTTTTTCATCTATCCCAACTTTATATCCATTAAACACAAATTCCCCATTCTTCCATCCGCTCACTCTGGCAACCACCATTCTACTTTCTGTCTTCATGAATTTCCCTCATGTAAGTAGAATCACACAACATTTGTTCTTTTGTGACTGGCACTTAGCATAATGGCCTCAAGGTTGTAGACAAAAGTCGTCAAACTCTGTAAAATATTTGAAGAGATTTATTCTGAGCCAAATATGAGTGACCAATGGCCTATGGCACAGCTCCAGGAGATTATAAGAACATGTGCCCAAGGTGGTCAGGCCACAGCTTGGTTTTATACATTTTTAGGGAGATATAAGACATCAATCCATACACATAAGACGTGCATTGCTTCCGTCAGGAAAGGGGGAACAACTGGAAGTGGGGGCTTCCAGGTCATGGGCAAATTCAAGCTTTTCTGATTGGCAATTGGTTGAAAGAGTTATTATCTAAAGACATGGAATCAATAAAAAGGAATATCTGGGTTGTGGAGACCAAGATTCTATTATGCAGATGAAGCCTATGGGTAGCAGGCTTCAGAGTTCTCATCAGACCTAAAAAGGTGCCTGAGTCTTAGTAAATTCTCTCCTGGATCAGGGAAAAGACCTGGAAAAGGATGGAGATTCTCTACAGAACATAGATTTTCCCCATAAGAGACAGCTTTGCAGGGCCATTTCAAAATATGTCAAAGAATTAGGCCAGGTGTGATAGCTCACACCTGTAATCCCAGCACTTAGGTAGGCCGAGGCGGGAGGATCATGAGGTCAAGAGATTGAGACCATCCTGGCCAACATGGTGAAACCCTGTCTCTACAAAAAATACAAAAAGTAGCCACTGAGATCATGCCACAGTATTCCAGCCTGGTGACAGAGCAAGACTCCAGGAAAGAAAGAAAGAGAGAAAGAGAGAAAGAGAAGAAAAAAAGAAAGAAAGAAAGAAAGAAAGAAAGAAAGAAAGAAAGAAAGAAAGAAAGAAAGAAAGAAAGAAAGAAAGAAAGAAAGAAAG
>NW_016806225.1:2683037-2689362 GCF_001698545.2 Rhinopithecus bieti | reverse complement strand
AAAAAAAAAAAAAAAAAAAAAAAAAAAAAAAAAAAACACAGTTTTTAATCTTGGTGAAATACAATTTATCTATTTTTTTCAATGCCTATGCTTTGGTGTCATATCCAAGAAATTATTGCCAAACCCTGCCACCAATTTTTAAATACCCAGCCTGAATCCATTTAAACCGTTCAGTGAATGACTTGAAGAATTTTAAAGTGAGTTATTTCTATTCAACAATGTACTTTTATAATTATGGGAGATATTAATAAATATCCATTCATGGCCAGAGTTTTTTCTCAGTCTTCATTTTCCTGATTAATGCCAAGTACATTAGATGTAAATAGGAAGCATGGAAATAGCACATTGTATTGTACCTCAATTGTTTCCCCATGAGGGATCGTGATCAAAATTATTACCAATTGCCTCTCTTAGGAAAAGAAAATTCTTAACTGATTAAAGACCATGGATATTATATATCAACTATATAATGAGTTTTCAACTTTTTACTTCATTTAAAAAATACTAAATTTCATTTCTAAATACTAAATTTCATGCTATACTTGAGTCAGGCTGGAATTTGGTGTCTTATTGCTACAAAAATCACATATAATAAAGCTCTAAAACTTCAAAGACATTTTGCATTCTGAAAAGGGTTCTTTGTGGTTGCAATGCTCATTTGAAATTAAAATAACTTCTTGGAATTTGAAGCTAGCTAGAAGTTATGTACTGTAGAATAAGAGGGAGATGATCCTTTGTATCATTGCTAATTTATACTAATAGAAGATATTATACTTTTGGACCTAGATGGGAGCAACAAATGCATCTTTTGAAATCATTAAATAATACATGAGCTATCCATGATAAACATCTTGGGCAATGTGTAAGAACTTACCTTTTAACCTCTATAGTTCTTGCATTAGATGATTATATACTTTTTCAAGCAAGTGTTTGTTAAATCTTCAATTTTATATTGCAGTAGATGATGCAGAAGACCCAATAGAAAGAAGCATAAGACTTGGTTCTTTTCCCTCAGAGAATTTGAGCAAACATGATAATATTAAAGAATAAATGAGGGAGGCTTACCATTTAGAATCTGAGAAAGTCAAGGTGGGCCGAGGTGGTCTGAGGAGGTCTCAAGGAGATGGACCTCTGTAGGCCAAGAGGGCGAGGTTTGGTTGGAGTGAGTGAGAGGTGCTCCTGCACGACCTAGGAGAGCAGTGACATGAGAAAGTGTCACATCTGGCTGGAGGATAGCACGTGCCACATACCTGAGATAGAGGAAGCACATTAAAAGTAAGTCATGGACAGAGGGCTGGGTGAGGACTAATTGTGGTGAGCTGGTATAGTAGTTTATTGTTTGATATAGTAGACTGTAGAGAATCATTGTAGGTTTTTGACCAGGGGAGTAGTAGGAAAATTTAGCCCATCTCCAGTGGAGATCATAGAGCCTTAGAAGTAAAGGGATTTCTGGAAACATCTTATCTAATATCCCATTTTTACTTAGGCCAGAGAAGTGAAATAACTTGCTCAAAAGGTCACCCAGTTAGAAAAGAGCAAATCTGTGTCTCAGATTTATCATTTAC
The DNA here is from genome assembly GCF_001698545.2 of Rhinopithecus bieti. Lineage (NCBI taxonomy): Eukaryota > Metazoa > Chordata > Mammalia > Primates > Cercopithecidae > Rhinopithecus > Rhinopithecus bieti. Next base: position 2,687,797 of record NW_016806225.1, on the reverse strand, counting down.
CTTGTAGTCCGATTATCTTTCTTTCTTATCACAGTCCTCCAAAACATATTACAGAAAAGAAAATTAGAAGAAAGGATATATAAGAAGCAGCATCTTGATAGAAAAAAGCCAAATAACTATTTTATTTATATTAGTAAATGAGGCAGGCAAATATCTAGAGAATTCATAGAGGACCAAGTGATTTCTTAAAAATAGTGTCTGAAAAAAGTGAAAAACTAATTCTAATTAAATCATATTAATAGGTATTTATGGTATTAATTGGTTATTCTACATTACTATAAGAATGTGTAATTTTTATCAAACCTACCCTAGCAAATGGGTGCTAAGCTAAAGCTGAATTACTGAACAAACGAATGAATACCTAAATTTGTCTTTTTTCTTCCAGTAAATATCTTACAAGTATTATTTAAGGAAAACATTTTCTTTTATAGATTCACCTTTTTGGAGTTTTGCTGGCCATTTTAGGAAACTTGGTGATCAGCATTTCTCTAAATATTCAGGTAAGAAAAAAGCTTATTTTTCTAGCACTGTAGATTAATCCACGGACACATTATGACTGTCATGGGTCTTGGAAACTTTTGTCTTTGTGACTCCTTTCTCCATAAAAATTATAAAAAATATATATTTTTTATGACCTCATTGGTGTAAAGAGAAATATAATGCAAGCTGGAGTGCATTCATTTTTCTTCTTCTTCTTCTGATTTTAAAAGAAATTAATTTTGGGGGGTGTGGAGTGGGCTCTGACAGTATTGTAGACCCTAGGTAAGGGGCCTATGGTGTCTAATGGATAAATAGCACTGGTTTGATTTGCAGTACTTTAATTTCTTTCATAGCCTTCACCCCAGGTGGGATATGGATACTTTTTAGAAGCAGTTCATAAAAGTACATATTATAGGGTTTTTTTCCCCTTTCTTTAAAATACTCTCAAATATGCCAGTATAGACTAATGGTCTTGAGGAAAGAATGTAGAATACAAAATAGGAACTATAACTGAACATGAATTAGAAACCTGAATAAATCGCTGATTTGCTAAATGCAAATTGAATGAAATATGAATTTTTAACCAAATCAGGAATTAAATAAACCATTTTAAATCATTTAATGAATCAGTTTGAATTAGAATCAAATTGCTGCAGTCTCTAAAATGATTTGAATCAAAATAAACCTGAACATCAAAATATCTCCCAGAATGTTATATGGTAATTCCCTCTTAACCTCAGGGGATAAATTGCAAGACTCCCAGTGGATGTCTGAAACTAGAGCTAATACTGAACCCTATTCGGTATATACTATATTTTTCCTATACATACATACCTATGATCACATTTAATTTATAACTTAGGCACAGTAAAAGATTAACAACAATAACTAATAATAAAATAGAACAAGTAAGTAAGATAAGGGTTACCTGAACACAAGCACTGTGCTATTGCAACAGCTGATCTGATAACCGAGAGGGCCACTGAATGACTAAGGGACAGGGAGCATCTGTAGCCTGGCTACATTGGACAAAGGGAGGATTCACATACCAGGCGGGACAGCAAGAGATTTCATCCTACTACTCAGAAGAGAATGCAATTTAAAATGTATGAAATGTTTATTTCTGGAATTTTCCATCTAATATTTTCTGACCATGGGTAACTGAGACCACAGAAAATGAATCCGTGGATTGAGGGGTGACCACTATATTTGTTTATAAAAAATCTTTGCTAGAAAATGACCTAGTATAATTTTCAATAATTCCCCAAAAATGTATTTGTTCTTTAAAAAATACAAAATAAATTAGTGTTCTTATAAAAGAATTAAAGGAATACAAAAGAAAAAAAAGTGGCATTCCCTTCATAGCTCAGAATGTTTTCTTATTTATCTTCTGATTTACTTTCAGAAATATTCTCACCTTCAGCTGGCACAACAGGAGCACCCAAGGCCATACTTCAAGAGTATGCTGTGGTGGGGTGGTGTCCTGCTGATGGCCGTGGGAGAGACGGGGAACTTCGCAGCCTATGGATTTGCTCCCGTTACTCTGATCGCTCCGTTAGGCTGTGTGTCTGTTACAGGTAAGCCGTTGTGTGTTTTGACAAACAGAAACTTAAAGAGCAGAAAAATTGGAGAAAAATACACAACTGAAACAACAAATGCACCAAAAAAGAAAGTCTATTGCCTGGTTTCTTAGCACATTAACATGGAACAATTATTCTGCTAATTTCAGCGATCCATTGTCATGCTGTCACATTAACCATGAAGAAACTTGCATTTTGTGACTCTAACACTTATCTGTGAAAGCCTGATGCCTGAGTCTTAATAAATTAACAGTGACAGAAAATGTTATACTATGCTTGTAATCATTAATGAGTTACCTAAAAGCATTTGTAATGCAATGTTTTATTCATATGTTAAACTGATAATACCTGTGGTTAGAGTCTTTGATGTCTGGTCTTGACTTCATAGTTTAGTATCTGTTTGACATTAAGAATTAAATATTGGTTATTCTACATTACTATAAGAATGTGTTATTTTACAGTAATGTCACAAATATCTACTTTGAAATTTTATGTGATTTACTAAATACATTTAGAAAACAGAAAATGAGATGTTGTGAAAGACTTAAAAAAAAAAAGAGCAAAATCACTGCTAAAAGGAGAACAAATTCTCTAAGCCCTGTTAAAATCAATAAAATCTTTTGGTTTTACTCTTTATCTGCTGCTATGGAAACAGAATGTTTCTAAATTTGTGTGAATTTAGAAACTTCATTGAAATAGAAACAACTTGATAGTCATTATCTGTTAACAACTAGATCAAGCATATCACATGTTTACATATCCCAATTTAAATGTTCCTCCTAAACAACTATATGATATTCTTAAAGAAAATATCATTTAAACTGAAACAATGCAGATTCAAAGAGAATTTTATTTTATTTTGTAAGTCATTTATCTCATTTAAAATATTTTATTTCAAATACTTGAATGAGGTATAATAGAATATTTAGCAAAAAAACACTTACTTTGCTTTCTAGAAATAGCCTACTTAAAAGAGTCATCCTGTTACTACTCTGAAGAGGCACACAATTTATGTAATCATTTACTGTTTTTAACATTCCAATAGAATAAGCAAATTGGGTAAACCTCACTTTCTATTTAGTAAACCACATAACATGTACATAGACATTTTAGACATTTTATGTTTTCAAAATCTGAGAAATAACAGATAAAAGATCTAGTTATATGGTGAACTTCGATCCCTCCAGACTCTTGCTGTCTTGAAAATATTGTTTTATTCTCCAATAATAACTGTGTATGTCATGCTGATCTTTAGTTTTGTTCCTTACTTTATGCTGTTTCCATGAAGTAGCCAGAGAAAAATGTGTCCGGGCATATTAGATAGATAACTGGGGAAGGCAGGTGGTGAGTGCACCATATGGTATTGAAATTCTCCATTTATCTCATGTCTGAGACTTGTCCTGGGAAGTCTTTTGCAGGAGTGGGGTATAAGAAAAAGGGTGCTACCCCAGGTGGTTCAGACAAGGGGAAATATTGTTGTAAAGATCAGAGATTTCACAGAAATGAGATATAACCAGACCTCACGGGGCCTGAAGTGAGAATGGGGCAGTTTTCAGGACCTCAGGGTCAGCAGTCGTACCCTTCCTAGACCTTCAGTGAAGCTGCCAGTGAGTCTGCCCATCTTGGCAAGACTTGATCCAAGCTCTCATTAAAAAGTGAAAGCTGAAGCTTTCCAACCTTCCACTCAGAGAGAGTGTCCTATTCTCCCAAGTCCCCTGCGAGCCGGTCCACCCACCTTCAAACTCTGAGCCCACTGCCTTGACAGATGGGCTTTTTCTTCATGCTATAGATTATTTTTCTTTGTGTGCTGTTAGCCCCAATTAATGTTTCAGCTTCAGAACATTTTTAGTTACCTCCCTCTCTGTCCATCTGAAATGATTCAAAGATGTGAACTTACAGCCTCAAACACAACTCATTTCCTACTTTACAATCTTTGCACACAGTAATGTATGTTCATAAATAGCATTCCCACAGCAGTCCTGAGCTGGATTTAAGTCATTGTAAAGCTTTGTGGGTGGGTGAGGGACTGCTGGTGATGGAGGATTTTCCCTAGAACAAACCCCTGCTACCCTGAGATTCTTTATAAAGATCCTAGAAACTCTAGAGAATTTGAAGGAAAAGGGAAAGTATGAACCAGATGTGTCTTATGTCTGTGTCTATAGATGAAACAGAAAATCCACACTTTTCTATGTTAAAACTTTTTTTCGGTATCATTTCTTGGGAGCTTTAAGAAATCAAATCTCCCATTGAATTTTAATAAAAAATAAAACCTGTTGCAGTGTTGCATGGGAAATTGCAGATTCTTTTCTGATTTTTCTTCTGTCTTTTGTTGCTTTTCTAAGAGACGGAGACAGAGAGACAAACTATTAAAATCCAGAACACTTATAATAGTTTTAGCCCTTAAATCCAAGTGTGTTAAGTCCCTTAAGTCTTTTATCTTCCTCCCTCTCTTTAGACAGTCTGGTTCACACCAACACATTCTGCTCCATTTTTCCTTTCCAGAAGTAGGGAGAGACAGTGCGGGTAAACACGTGGACTAGTTTTACTACACTGATGATTGCTAATATACCAGACCTGCTATTTTGTCGCACATAATCAAAATTCCTGCTCCTTTTGTATACTTTGAGTATAATATATATTTGTACACTTTGAGTATAATATATTCAATTAAATATTAAATACAAATTAAATATATAATAT
>NW_016806225.1:2677446-2682670 GCF_001698545.2 Rhinopithecus bieti | reverse complement strand
TATTTAATGTTATATTAAATTTTATTTTATGTTATATATTTAATATATATTAAATATAGTTCTATATTAATAGATACTATACTAATTGAATATGTTTTCAATTAAAGTATGCATGTCATATGATTGACATATATGTCTGACATATATATGCTAGTCACATATAGGACTCATTTGTAAGAAGCACCACAGTTAGCAATATGGACATTTCAACTTGCCCTCTACCCATGTTTTCCTGCCTTGAAACATCTTTCTTCTGTGATTTTTTCCCCTCTCTCTGTGTGTCCTGCTGTTCCTCACTGACATGCTCAGCTTCAGGCAGCATTTGTCCAACATTAGTTTTACAGGTAGATTCATAGGTGTTCTAAGAAATAAAGAATTCCATAATCAAACAGCATTCTGCAATTTGGGGTTTTAAAGGTGACAGAGGTTTCATTAGTGTAGAGCTTCTTGGGGCCTTAAGACAGGCCCACACACACTGTGAATCTTTGAGAGGCAGATGCAGTACGCCAGGTCTCCAAAACATACTGAGCGCTTCTGAGATTCCCTTGATTGTATCTCAAGGCAGTTCTGCAGAAAACCCTTTAGGGAATTCTTAAGGCAAAGCTCACAGACAGTCACATCGTGCTAGAGACTCAGCCTAAATAACCCGTCTATGCCTCACCGTGAAGACGGCAAAATGGGGAATGATCTCAGTGCACAGGGATGCCCAGGCCTGGGTCCAGCTTTTTGAGAGAGTCAGAACCTTCATATCCTGTGTCATCTTTTAATTTTACTTTGTTTTTCTCACTGTAAGTCTTTCTCAATGAATAATAGGTCCAAAATCTATTCTGACTAAAATGCAAGTTATACTAGCAGTGTGGTTAATTCTAGATGTGGATTTGTGTAATTCAGAAAGCTTAATTAATGGTTTTCAATTTCACCTAGAGGCTAGGTTCAATACTCGCCCTAATAAACCAGGGCAGCAGAAAGGTCAAGAGCTCTAGGACCACACTGCCAGGTTCAAATCTCAGTTCTGCCATTGGCAAGCTCTGTGACCTTGGGCAAATTATTAAAACCAGTTTATGCCTCAGATCCCTAGCCTGTAAAATGGCAATGAAGCAGTTTCCATATTAGAGGTCGCTGTGGGGAAGAACTGAGTAAACTCAAACATCTAAGGACAGTGTTGGATAGATAGTATTTGACATAATGACAACACTGGCTGTTGTCACTATGGTTTGTGACTATTATTGTGTAGAAAAATAAAATACCTTATACTTTATAATGGAGCATACTTCCATGCCTCCAAAGATGGCTGATGGTTAAATTCTCTAAAATGGAGAAATCCGTTCAAGAAAGGCTTTTTATTGTTATTATCCACGCAGTGGTTAAATTTATGGAGAGCAGAAAAGTAGGATCCTCACTGCTCATTTTTCATCTAATTAAGTAGCAATTACCCTTCAACCCCTTCGCATATTCCCTACCAAAACACAGTGGAAAATAGAAGAATTTCCAAATAACCTACCAAGACGAAATACATTTTAAAAACAAATATGGGAATTTGTCAGAGGAAATGCTTAGAAAGCTAGATGTGTATACAGTTTTCCATCTTCGTGCTCTGGTTTCAAAGAGCTTGTGTTCTCTTGTTCATTAACTACATAGAGAGGCTGAATGGCAGATTCCTTTCAGATCAACTGTGATTTGAGGATATGTTTTCTGGGAAACTATTAATATACTAGATATCCAGTACAAAGACATAGGTTAGATATTCTGTGGAGTTTGTAATAAAATTTCAAACTACTGCTAATCCTTCATGTCTCAGGTAAACCCTTCCTCAGGAGGCCTTCCCTGGCTTTTAGACTAAGGTAATTAAACAGCTTATTCTCTGCTCCCTTCACACCCTACGCAGGCCTTCCTCTCATCCGGGTGGTGCCGTTTTGTGAATTAGAAAAAGAGAGCCCTTTCTCAAAATACTTTATTTCTGTCTGTCTGCAAATGATTGTAATACATTAATTTTGTTAGAGCAGGACACTCTGGCAACATCTGTCAGAGAATTGTGTTGAGAAATACACAAATCAACAAGGTGTGAGACGCGGATGGTGCCACCTCAGATGTGGAGACTTTCTGCATTCCAAAACTTACACAGCCTGTCCAACCACACACAGCGACCCTGCCCTATGCTTCCCCTTTGGCACCTCTCAGCATGCTCACAATGACCTGTTTCATGTCCTTCCTCACCATTTAACTGAGACCCAGGGGACTGGTGACTGACTATGTGTCTTGTTGCTTGACATTTGCCCTTCCTGGAAGAGCATGGCACGAGGAAATCACACAATGCAGCCTGCAGAATTGGTTTGAATTTGAATTTTGATAAAACAAGGATAGGATATTCCGTTCTAGGGTGTTGGAAGAGATAAATGCTTGCTTAAAAGATTTCAATTCCTAATGAAGCATGGTGGTTAAACAGTTCATTGCAAGAGACTCATGAATATTCATGCTTGTGAACACTCGTAGGGCTATACGCCTGTCCTTTGGGAACTGAGTTCAATTATTTGTGCATCTCCAAAGCGTGGGCTTACATTTAATGTTTTCCTTTTTCTGTTTATCCCCATGACTGTGATCTATGCTATGCCTAAACATTTAAAGATGATTAAAAACAATGAAGTTATCAACAGTCCGAAGAATTAAAGCCACATGGAATTACATAGCTTCATGGCAGACTTCTCTCAGTATAAAATTAACTTGTCTATGGAGCAGCAAGGAAGTGGGATATGGAGGGAGATCGTTGCAGGGGCAAGGAGGGAGGGAGGGAGAAATAGAACGTGATGGAAGCACGGGTGACATTGTTCAGTTCTATGCCTCTAAGTATATTGATTAAAAGTAACCAGAAAAGAGTGCAAGAATGTATCAGCCTTTTCCAAGTTAAATTCAGGTAATACTTTAGACAAAGTAATAAAGGTAAGAAACTAATATTGAATGAGCATCCACTATGCCAGGTATGAGATACATAAACTCATTACCTCCATCATTGCCCAGCTGAATGGAAATGAGTAATAAATAGATTGACTTTGGGATAAATTATATTAAATTAAGCACTTGAAATTTTGTATGGAAAGATAATAGCAGCTAGCAGCAAGATCTCTGTGGCCCTAGAATAAGTTCCTAAGAGAAGTAGTCGCTCTGTTACTAATTTGTATTAAGGTTGGAGAGCTAACTGCACTAAGAAAATGAGGAGAGCGTGAGTCTGATAAGTCTTTTCCATCTCTAATTTTCCCCAATATGCTGGGTTTTGCTCAAATCAAAATTCATGATGTGAAATACATGTTGTTTTGTGTGTTTCTGTGGTGCTGTTATGAAGCCCTAAACTGAAATGTATCTGTAATCCATTAGACGATGGTCATAGCAGAGCCAGGAAGCCCTGGTGAGGCCTTTTGGAATTCCAAAGAAATCATGTCAAGCAGAAACTTTGGTCTCCAAGATTTTTATTAGAAACAAATGAAAGGAAACATAAACAGACCAATGAGCAAGTGACCCATGGCGTTACCCAAACCTAGATGCTGCGAATTCTCTTTGTCCCTTAGAGCAATGTGCTTAGTGCCAGCCTGGATGAGGTCACCGGAACTCTAAAACCTCACAGGATGCCTGTAATAGTGTCACTTCACACCGACATTGATTTTAATGTTCAAGATATGCAGAAAATATTGCTTTTCTTAGTGGCTTGCTGAGTTATCTGCTTTTGCGTGTTTGTCCAAAAACCAGCCTACATAAAATGTGTGAAACTCTGAAGTTTTAATTTTATGTCCGTTCATACACTCTCAGCAGAAAGCATTCCTGAAGCCTAAACACTTTATTTGAAACATCTTTTCCACTAATCCTTATTTTTTGAGCATGCCACAAAGTATTTCTAGAGAGGCTGCTAATGGTGAAGTAACACACAATTAAATTTGTAATACAGAATTAATCTAGTCAGTGGTAGTATTTTTACTTTTTTGGAGTCTTTTCAACTTTAATCATTAATGCATGCCAAGAAAAACATAGAAAAGAAAGGATTATTGTTCTTAATCCAGGTAAGTTCCCTCATTTGAAATTATGCAAATTGTCCCTGAATGACAGTTCCTTCTTCATTATCTTCAGTAAATGACAATAGCAATTTTTTAATCAACATGAATTACTTGACACTTCTCTTCCTGCCAACATGAATGGTAGAACTTTTCTCTCTGTAAGATGACATTTTTCAAACTGTCATATCCTCAGATATTCAAACTTTAATTCCATGGAATACATTGTAATTGACATACCTCTTTTCCTAAAATTCTACAACTAATGGGGAATGATAATTACATAGCAGTGCCTCAATATGGTTAGAGTTGACTCAGCCTGTGAGCACGCTCAATGTGTCCACGTGTTTGAAGCCTGATTGTGACTGACATGAAAGTGTTTTTGTGGTTTGCTTTTTAGCAGTACAATAAAGTTGCCATTATAAGTGGTCAGAAACCACAAGCCAGATATTTACATGTGAGGTTCTGTTTGTATCATTATTATGTAAATATGTTATTTTCATGTCATGGGTTTTTTTTTTTTTTTTTATAAAAGAGAGTTTTCCTTACTGTTTTATCTTCTACTTTCCTATATTATAAATATACATCATGGTTTCTCCTCATATCACAGAGGTGACACAATAAATTGAATGTCCAGGAAATGAAAATGGATGGAATTTTTATTTGTAAGCTAGATCAGAGTTCACAAACTTGCCTATAGACCAGAGTTGGCCCACGTTTTAACTGGCTCAAACAACCCTTTTAAAGAATACTAATTAATTTCCTATGGGTAAAAATTAGACAATAACACACATAAAAAAGCTGAATTTTTGGCTAAAGAATCAGATTTGGTAGTGCTGGATTCGCATTTGGCTAAGGCTGATTCAGGAGTGCCACCTTTCACTGATCCTGAATAGTTCACCACGGCCCCACAGCCCCTCACCACCATGGCCAGCACCCCCCATCACTACAGCCCACCCTCTCATCACCAGAGCCCACCCCCTCACCATTACAGACTACACCCCATCACCACGCCCACCCCCTCACCAGAGCCTACCCCCTCATCATTACAGACTACATCCCATCACCACGCCCACCCCCTCATCACCAGAGCCCACCCCCTCATCATTACAGACTACACCCCATCACCACGCCCACCCCCTCACCAGAGCCTACCCCCTCATCATTACAGACTACATCCCATCACCACG
>NW_016806225.1:2666061-2676793 GCF_001698545.2 Rhinopithecus bieti | reverse complement strand
TTTTTTTTTTTTTTTTTTTTTGTCTTCAGAGGATTACCTTAAAAGCCCTTATAGGCATTTGAGTTTCTAACCTGTCAACCAAATGTTCTTTTTCTCCCCAGCTGAATCAGATAAGAATATCATGTCCATAATCACATTTGAGTAAGGTAAAAATAATTGATTGTCTTAACTTTGGGTTAGATTTGTCTTTAAAAGTGATAATAAAGGGTAAAAAAACAGAGAAACAAAAGTGAACAAAATCATTTAAAATAGCCATACCCTAAACATTTAAACAGTTATTGAACAGTCTTCTGTACCATTAAGCTTTTAATAAAAAATTATTATTTTAGGGGAAGACAGTTTAAATAAAAAGCACACATATGTCCTAATGTTACATATTTAAAAACGGAATGCCCATTTACCTATTATTCTACAGACACAGGGTTCTAAACTGACATGTAAAAAGCTGCCCTTAAGCTAAATTGCTAACAGAGAAGTTTGGTGTTTAACTTCTCATTTACTAATCCTCATTAGTAGCTATTACAGAAGAACCTCAAACCAAGTATTTACAACTTTTCTGAATACCCATGCATCAGGTTAATTTATGGTTGGCTTTTTCTCTCTCATGACTTGCTATGGGTCTTAGAGCATCAAATAACTCTTCCATAATAACAGCTGGTCTTGGACTGAGTCTCATAAACTGAAGGATATCAGAGAGTATGTGAATGAAGGACAAACCGAGAGTTGATTCCTAAGTAAATCAAGAAGCACGAGGAAGCACAACACCAAGACACATACCTCGCTCTGGGACTGGCACCCTCCCCGACATCATTGGAAGGCACCGGAAACTTGCTTGGCCTTTTACCTGAATCCAAATGCTCATGTGTAGGTTTCCTTATGTGAACCTCGATCAAAATGAATCTCCATTTTGATTGCCAACCTAAATGAATTTCCATTTTGATTGCCAACCTAAGTGACACTTAATAGCCACAAGGAGAACAGATGACTCACCAATAGGAATCAGTCCACTGCAATTGCTGCTGAGAAGCTCCCTGACCTTAAAGCATTAGAGCTTCAAGGGCAACTGGATACATTAAATACATTAGACTGCTCCATGGAGGTACCATTTTGCCCCAGAGGAAAGACTAGAAGAAGGTTGTATGTCCTTTACCCTTATGGATAGTATTCCTGCTGTCTTCCCCCGCCCCACCCCCCATGACTTCTACAGAACCACCCTTTGGATTTTGGCATATTATCTTTTCAAAATTTTTTATTTTTTAATGTAATTTTAAAAATTGTTTTAATTGACAAATAATTTTATATGTTTATGGGGTACAGTGTAGTGTTTTGATAGACGTATATGCTGTAAAAATATTACATCAGGCTAATTAACATATTTATCATCTCATCTACTTCTCATTTTGTGTAGTTAAGAATATTTAGGCAAAAGACTGGGCGCTGTGGCTCACTCCTGTAATCCTAGCACTTTGGGAGGCCAAGGCGGGAGGATCACGAGGTTACGAGCTCAAAACCAGCCTAGCTAACATAGTGAAACCTCATCTCTATGAAAAATACAAAAATTAGCCAGGCATGGTGGTGGACTCCTGTAGTCCCAACTACGTGGGAGGCTGAGGCAGGAGAATCGCTTGAATTTAGGAGGCGGAAGTTGCAGTGAGCCGAGATCACCAATGCACTCCAGCCTGGGCAAGACAGCCAGGCTCCGTTTAAAAAATAAATAAATAAATAAAAATTAGGGTGGGTGCAGTGGCTTTTGCCTGTAATCTCAGCACTTTGGGAGGCCAAAGTAGGAGGATCAATTGAGCCCAGATGTTTGAGACCAGCCTGGGCAACACAGTGAGACTCTGTGTCTACAAAAAATTTAAAAACTAGCCAGTCTAGTTTTTAGTACATGGTATTGCCTATAGTCCCAGCTCCTTGGGAGGCTGAGGTGGGAGAATCATGTGAGCTCAGGAGGCTGAGGCTGCAGTGAGCCGTGATTGCGCCACTGCACTCCAGCCTGGTTAACAGAAGGAGACCTCGTCTCAAAAAAAAAAGAACTTTTAAAATCTACTATTTTAGGAATTTTGAAATATGTATTACTGTTAACTTGGCCACCATGCTGTGCAATAGATCACTAAAACTTATTCCTCCTGTCTAAATGAAATTTGATAAATTGGTATATTATCAATGGTACATTACCTTTCGCCTTTTATACCATGGTATACCAATGGTGTATTACCTTTCACTTTTTATTTTTTTAATGCATTATGGCCATTGTGGTCTAGTGCTTGACTCTGGAGTCACTGTGTGACATTGTGTAATAAACTTAAACTCTCCAAGCCTCAGCTTTTTTACCTACAAAATGAGCATAACAATGCCAACTATCTCACTGAGATGTTGGGAGGATAGAAAGAGTTAATTATTCCATGTCAAACCCTTAATAAGTAGAATATTCAGCCACCATTATTATGTATAAATTTTCCTGTCATAATCATTGTATCAATATAATTTTCTACCTCTTTTAACATAATAACATAAAATTTTCAATATCACTATGTAATTTTCCATAATAAATTATATTAGCTGCATAATATTCTACTGATTATTGCTGAACATTTAGATTATTCCAGTTTTCCACTATGAAAAATAATTTTGCAATTGACACCTTTAGGCTTGAGACTCTCAGTTTTTTGGAACGCTTCCTTAGAACAGATTCACAGATGCAGAATTACTAGGTCAAAGAATTTGAACTGTTTGACGCTGTTGATAGATATTGTAAAATCACTCATCAGAAAGTTTGCATCAATTTACAATGACACTAGCAATGTGAGGGTGTACTGACTTTACTTCTTCCTTGTCAATACTCAGTCTTAAAATTGCGTGTGGAAAAGAGCACCTGACTCTAAATTATCTTTATTACTGATGATTTGGACTTTCCCGTATGTGTTTGTCTGCTCTCATTTGTGAATTCCTTGTGTTCCTGCCCATTCATTTATCCACCGGGGTTGTGTTTCTTTGCCTACTGGTGGGTATACCTGTTCATACGTATCATCACTAAGTAAAGGAAAGATGCTGTGTCAAATCTTGGTGCTTTCAGTTATACCTGCACACATAGACCATGGTCATCTTGGAAAACAGAGGACCTGTCTCTTTTCCCTCAAATACTGAAAGCCACCTGGGAAAACACAAAGAGCACAGCTTGATCCATGCACTCTTATTTCTAGTAACTGACTGTTTATAAAATGTTCAAGCAAGGAGAATAATTAGAAAGGATGAAGCACAAATGCTTCCTTTCACTGGTTGAGGAAATAAAACCGAGGCTAGTGTGTTAACATGTGCTGTATTCCATAGCTGGTTCTGGACAGAGCAACACTCAAACCCAGGTGTTCTATACCCCAGCCCAGGACCCAGCCACCTAGGCAGTGTTGTGGAACTTCAGTTCTTCAATAGGACCTTCTTCTTTTCACCTGGAGTGATACTCTGAGTAACAAAACAGTAGGGAAGTCTTTTTGGCTAATTCCTGTCCGTATTCCACCTCCCAGCATCCTCGTGAATCAGCCTCAGCCTTTCCAACTGAGCATTTCCTTAAGGATAATGAAATAAGAATGAGTTGAAGACAGCTCAGCTCAGATTAGACCCCCTTTTGCAAATTTTGTATATCGGCCCCAAGATAAGATGATTCTTGGGTAACTGCAATGGCCATCACTTGTTGATAAGCTTATGGGGAAAGGGTGTCACATTTTATAAACATTTCCCACCTGCCAAGAATAACAGTTCACTGACTACGGGCAGTGAGTTTTGACTGGGAAAATAGCCTGTCTGAAGCAGGGACATTTGATTAACCTGCTAGGACTATTATGTGCTTAGGAGAGCTCACATCTTCCTCCTGGTTTTTCTTACATCAATTTTCCCCCCTGAAAAGGTACTTTTTAATAAAGCACCGAGATCAGTGAGCACTCTCTGTAAACGAGTGTCTTCTGAAGGCCAGAGGGAAAAGCATTCATGAGTCTCTGCCCAAACATGTCTCAAACCAAAAATGCACACACAATTGATTGCTTAGGTAAATATCCAGTCATAACTGTAGTTTCACCATGTGAAAACTGTTTTCATGCTTTTTAAATGATTAATCTTGAAATGCTCTAGTTTTGAACATTAAATTTTACTATAGGAATCAAAGTGTAATAGATTTCCCCCTTTTCTAGGTATTCATTAGGCAATGGTTATTGTTATAGCAACTACTAAAAAGTGTTGGGCTTGACAGATCTCTGATTACAAACATAGATGAGAGTACTTCAGTTTACGTTTTCTCATTTGAAAAATTTACTACTCTTCTTAAAAGTCATGTTATTAGCTATTGCTCAATACTGCCTTTTTGCTCAGCACAGCTCTCATTTTAGCATGTTTTGCAAGATAAATGAGTTGAGAGTAAATACATCTTAATAGAATGTTCTTTTTTATTGCCTTTTTTACTAGATAAATAAAACTAAAATATCTTTTTGTTCTATTACCTAAAAATTTTGTAGAAAATCTCATGTTCTCTTAAAACAGAAAAAAAAATGTTATTGGCTGAATATGGAAGTGCATTAGACTTCTATTATCTTTCAGAAAGGAAGAGTAGCATATTTATGTTTCATAAAATTCTGACAATTATTTTATAGCAATTGATATAATTTGATACAAGTAGTGTATTTCCAGTTTTCGTTACCAATCATGTCCTTTTGCTTTTAGCAATGAAATTATTTCCCGTATAACATTTTCCCCCTTCCTTATGAAAGTAAATGTATTAAGAAACTGTGGCTTAGCAACAAGAAAAGTAAAATGATGTTTTCTTACTTCAAGGGAGCCAATGGGGTACAGTGTACTAGAAAGAGCTCTGGACTGAGAGTAAGGAAATATGGGTGCCTGTTCCAGCTCTGCTGTAATGTAAATGTGTTTTAAATGGATGGATCAGTGAATAGACAAACAAATTCTTTGGACCTCAGTTTCCCAATTGTCAAGTTTAGAACCTGGAGTGGATTATGTCTATGTCTCCTACTAGCTTAAAATCTCCTCATTCCATGTAAGCAATGTTTCCCTTCTTACTATAATCCTTTGTTGTGAAATGGTCACCTCAAGGATTGTTAGAATGGAACACATTTGGGATGTGTTAACGCAGCGACACGTCACCTATTTTTATTGCTAATCTATCTCCTACTTAGATACATCCCTTAATTACACAGGAAGTCTGGGATTGGAGGGTGGGGTAGGGGTTCAGGTTTTTAATACCTTTTCTCATGCTCTACCATGTGAAATTAGTTTCCCTGGATTATTTTGGTTCAAATCTGAAATAGAAATTTTGTATACATTTTTATACCTATCCCAAATTCATTTCTTAATTTAATGAGCCATATAGTCATGCATTAGTTTATCTACAGAAAATCTTGCTTTAATGTTTTAAAACCACAACACTCAAACTCATGCTTGATGAGCATTTCCCATGCCTGGTTTACTCTGTGTGAAGCTTCCTTTCCTATAAGTAACCTGTCCAGGAAAAGTTTTGAAGGACAAAGATCAACCAGAATGAGAAAATGCTAAGTTGAGACAAAAAAAAACCAACAGAGACAAATAGCGTCCCATCTTATCCTGCATGAGGGTTTCTGGTGTGGACTTATTTTGTTTTCAATAAACTGCCAGAATATCAGATATAGTCACATTCAAATTTAACCACACCATCTGTTTAATGGATTATTATACCAACATTAAAATTATGTCTATGAAGAATTCTTGATGACATGGCAAATTGCAATGTGTTGACTGAGGAAACTGAGAAAATAAATTTGCCACTAAAGTTTGATCTCAACTGAAGAGAAATAAAAACACCAATATATTAACGGCAATTTTCTTTACAGGATGATACTATTTTATGATAATTTTCTTTCCTGTACTTTTGCTTTTAAAAAACAAACAACAAATAGTTTTTGTTAAAAATTTACAGCATATATTATGTTGCATTTTTTTTGTATTATTACAATTTTGGATTTTCCCATGCCTATACTCATAGAGAAATGGCCCCATAAGAGGAACAACTCAGAGAGGTTCAGTTTAACCCTGATACCTGAGGTGACAGTAGCAGACCATGGATCAACTGTATGGGAGAGAGTCCAGAAGTGTCACTAATGGGAAAGAGAACAGCTGCAAGGCTGAGATCCCATACTGTCTCATTTCATTTAATGAGCATTTATTGAACACTTTTTATGTGCTGGATACAGCTACTCACTGGAGATCTTAGAAGAATAAGAAGACATATCTCAGATTAAAAGGAACTGATGGTCTTTCAGGGGAAGACAGGCATATAAATCTAGGTGTAGTGAAAAAGCTATATACAGCGGTAATCAGAGCATAATGGTAGCATGATCAGCTCAACCCACGGGAATCCAGAAGTGACACTTGAGTCTAGAGCTGGTCACAAGGACAGGGGCAGAGCTGAACATGTAAAAGCCATTAAGCATGAAACTGCATGGTGGATTCTGGGAATTATAATTACTTCAGTAAGGTGGGGCTACAGATTATCAAAGAAATAAAGACAAATGTAACCAAAGCATCAGAAGCAAAATCATAGCTCTTCCAGTGTTCAGCTTGGTAGTGTGGCCTTTGTCCTGTAGACCAGCCACTTAGGGGTTGAAAGCAGTGTATTTATGTCAGATTTGCATTTCAGAGTGATCACTCTGGTGGTGGTATGGGGAAAGGGGAAAAGGGGGAAATGCGAGGTCAGAGAGAAGCTAATGGTCTAAGCCAGAGGAGAAGCTGCCCTGAGCTTCTCCTCAGGGACAGGGCTGGTGATCACAGGAATGAAGATTCGGGAACAGACCTAACAGAGAGGGAAATAAGGCTGGTTGCAGTGGCCCACACATGTAATCCCAATACTTTGGGAGGTCGAGGCAGGAAGATCACTTGAACCCAGGAGTTTGATGCCAGCCTGGGCAACATAGTGAGACCCCATTTCTACCAAAAAAATTTTTAATTGGCTGGGAGGGTGGCATGAGCCTGTGGATCGCTTGAGCCTAGGAGTGCAATGTTGCAGTGAGGTATGATCTTGCCACTGCACTCCAGCCTGGGCAAAAGAACAAAATCCTGTCTCAAAAAAAAGAGAAAAAAATAGAGAATGGACTACAGACTTCGACCCAGTGACCTGTTGGATGTGGATCGTCAAATAGAAGACAAATAGGAGAAGTCCTGGGATTCTGGTGTTAGTAAGTAGATACAGGAATTGTCGGAACAGGAATTATGGGAGGAGATGCTGGGAAATCATGAGTTTCAGTTTAGCACATATTTAAAGTTCTTCCTGTCCTTTCTTTTTTTTTTTTTTTTTTTTTTTTTTTTTTTTGACAGGATCTCATTCTGTCACTGAGGCTGCAGTGCAGTGGTGCCATCATGGCTCACTGCAGCCTCAACCTCCCAGGCTCAAGAAATCCACTCACCTCAGCCTCCCCAGTAGCTGGGACTACAGGCCCATGCCACCACGCCCGGCTAATTTTTTGTATTTTAAGTAGAGATGGGGTGTTTCACTGTGTTGCCCAGGCTTATCTTGAACTCCTGGACCCAAGTGATCCTCCCAAAGTGCTGAGCCTTACAGGCATGAGGCACTGCACCCTGCCCCATCCTTCTTTCTTTCCTTTCTATCTCTTCCTGTCTTTCTACCCCTTCCTGCTCTGCCTTTCTTCTTTCTATTCGTTTGTTCTGTCATTTAGTAAACTTTTATTAAAACCTTACAATATACAAGACACTATCTCAGCCACATCCGTTGTAAACCACGCCAGTTTCCACATATCCTCAGCCACAGGGGGAAGAAAGGCCTTTCTACAGCCACAACTGCTGAATATCTCTGATCAGGATGTAGCTCATCAGGCATAAAACACAAATTGCTTAACTTCTTTCAAAAGGCATTGCGTAATAGACACTTTTATATTGGAACTACCACTAATGGCCATTTTCTTTCTAGGTAGTGCCATTATTTCTGTTACATTTCTGAAAGACAATTTGAGAGCCTCAGATTTACTAGGTAAGTAATTATTTAATTCATGTAATTGTAGCATTGCTTGATCAGGAAATAAATAATACTATCCGTAAAAAGTATGTGCAATAAAAACTGGAAACAAATTACTGAAATGGGTGTAAGTCTCATTTAGAGACAAGCATTATTCTGTCTTGGAGCTGCCATCTCTTCTCACATGAAATACTTCCATTTCTATTGTGAACACTGCTAAATGTGATCAATTTTTGCTATAGCAAATTATCAATTAATAATTATAATGAATTATTATAAAATAATTTATAATGGATTATTATATTAATCAATTGAATGGATTATATTATTATAATGCATTCAATTATAATTTCATATATTTTATTATTATAATAACCCATTAAAATACAAATACTTTAGGCACTTTAAATAAAACAATGCCTCCCCTCTTCCAGGGAGATCATATTTTTTTTTTTAATTTGAGCTCTAAATGTGACACTAGTGTTGGTATGTTGAGCATTTGTATATTTTATAATGGGTCTTTATAATAATATTAATGTTATAAAATTGTATGAACACAATAAAATGGAATGAAAACATCTGTGTTACCTAATAGACTACCACACTCCAAAGGATATATTTGTTATATTGTTACAAGAAAGTATTGCATAAAAATGAAAACCACAAAAAATTTGCTGCACGAACTAACTACAATTTATGTTTGGCTTTTCCCAAAAGTAGCACAGAACATTGTTCTTAAATATTTTATTTGGACATACAGTTATTAATGGAAAATGACAGTAGCCTTCCTGGCTGTAAGAAACATTTCTGATGTATGGCAAAGCCATCATTTATGTATTGCATTTTCCAGCTATTGTTGGACATATCATTGGTGAGAAGCATTATAGAGAATCATATTTTCTTCTGTGACAGAATCCTGTTTGAATTGCTGCTGACATATGATAATGAATACAAATACTTTAGGCACTTTAAATAAAACAATGCCTCCCCTCTTCCAGGGAGATCATATTTTTTTAAAATTTCGAGCTCTAAATGTGACACCAGTGTTGGTATGTTGAGCATTTGTTTTCCCTGATCATGTTTCCCTTGAGCATAATGTCTTGAAAATGTTTTCTCTTTTTCTTTTCCTCCTTGGTTTGATTCTGCTAGCAGAGTTTTAGTCAACATTGTCAAATTTTCATGGTTAAATGTTTTCTAAATGCATTCATATGTGGATTCTATCTCTCCCAATATACTATTTTTCTATACCCTTTTTAATATATTGTGGTTTGTAGAATCATTTGGGGAAGATGTATGGACTCAGAAATAAGAATGGCCAATGCCTGATGCAGTGGCTGATGCCTATAATCCCAGCACTTTGGGAGACCGAGGCAGACGGATTGCTTGAGTCCAGGAGTTCAAGACCAGCTTGAGCAACATGGCAAAATCCCATCTCTACTAAAAAAAAAATATATATATATATATATACATAAAATAGCCAGGTGTGGTGGCATGCACCTGTAGTCCCAGCTACTTGGGAGGCTGAGACAGAAGGATCACCTGAGCCTGGGAGGACAAGGCTGCAGTGAACCAAGATTGCACCACTGCACTCCAGCCTGGGCAACCTGAGTGAGACCCTATCTCAAAAAGAAAAAAAAATGGTAATGACCATCGATGCTAGAAAGAAACTGCATCAACTAATGAGCAAAATAACCAGCTAACATCACAATGACAGGATCAAATTCACACATAACAATATTAACCTGAAATGTAAAAGGGCTAAATGCTCCAATTAAAAGACACACACTGGCAAATTGGATAAAGAATCAAGACCCATCAGTGTGCTGTATTCAGGAGATGCATCTCACATGCAGAGACATACATAGGCTCAAAATAAAGGGATGGAGGAAGATCTACCAAGCAAATGGAAAACAAAAAAAGGCAGGGGTTGCAATCCTAGTCTCTAATAAAACAGACTTTAAACCAACAAAGATGAAAAGAGACAAAGAAGGCCATTACATAATGGTAAAGGGATCAATTCAGCAAGAAAAGCTAACTATCCTAAATATATATGCACCCAATACAGGAGCACCCAGATTCATAAAGCAAGTCCTTAGAGACCTACAAAGAAACTTAGACTCCCAAACAGTAATAATGGGAGACTTTAGCACCCCACTGTCAACATTAGACAGATAAATGAGACAGAAAGTTAACAAGGATATCCAGGACTTGAACTCAGCTCTGCACCAAGCAGACCTAATAGACATTTGCAGAATTCTCCACCCCAAATCAACAGAATATACATTCTTCTCAGCACCACATAGCACTTATTCCAAAATTGACCATATAGAAGTAAAGCACTCCTCAGCAAATGTAAAAGAACAGAAATTATAACAAAGTGTCTCTCAGACCACAGTGCAATCAAACTAGAACTCAGGATTAAGAAATTCACTCAAAACCACTCAACTACATGGAAAATGAACAGCCTGCTCCTGAATGACTACTGGGTACATAATGAAATGAAGGCGAAATAAAGATGTTCTTTGAAACCAATGAGAACAAAGATACAATATACCAGAATCTCTGGGACACATTTAAAGCAGTGTGTAGAGGGAAATGTATAGCACTAAATGCCCACAAGAGAAAGCAGGAAAGATCTAAAATTGATATCCTAACATCACAATTAAAAGAACTAGAGAGGCAAGAGCAAACACATTCAAAAGCTAGCAGAAGGCAAGAAATAACTAAGAT
>NW_016806225.1:2639310-2665596 GCF_001698545.2 Rhinopithecus bieti | reverse complement strand
GTGGGCAAAGGATATGAACAGACACTTCTCGAAAGAAGACATTTATGCAGCCAACAGACACATGAAAAAATGCTCATCATCACTGGCCATCAGAGAAATGCAAATCAAAACCACAATGAGATATCATCTCACACCAGTTAGAATGGTGATCATTAAAAAGTCAGGAAACAACAGGTGCTGGAGAGGATGTGGAGAAATAGGAACACTTTTACACTGTTGGTGGGACTGTAAACTAGTTCAATCATTGTGGAAGACAGTGTGGCAATTCCTCAAGGATCTAGAACTAGAAATACCATTTGATCCAGCCATCCCATTACTGGATATATACCCAAAGGATTATAAATCATGTGCTATAAAGGCACATGCACACATATGTTTATTGTGGCACTATTCACAATAGCAAAGACTTGGAACCAACCCAAATGTCCAGAAGTTATAGACAGGATTAAGAAAATGTGGTACATATATACCATGGACTACTATGCAGCCATAAAAAGGGATGAGTTCATGTTCTTTGTAGGGACATGGATGAAGCTGGAAACCATCATTCTCAGCAAACTATTGCAAGGACGGAAAACCAAACACCGCATGTTCTCACTTAAAGGTGGTAATTGAACAATGAGAACACTTGGACACAGGAAGGGGAATATCACACACCGGGGCCTGTCGTGGGGTGGGGGAAGGAGGGAGGGATAGCATTAGGAGATATATCTAATGTAAATGACGAGTTAATGGGTGCAGCACACCAACATGGCACATGTATACATATGTACAAACCTGCATGTTGTGCGCATGTACCCTAGAACTTAAAGTATAATAAAAAAAAAAGAAAGAAAGAAAAAAGGTGAAAAGAAATGACCAATACCTGAGTTTTATAAACTAAAAATTAGTTCCTAGATACATTATTTTTCTCATTTATCAAGTGACTTAAGGGAACTTTCAATCCTTTTATCTAGTATCTGTCATCTTTTATAGTTAATGGTTGAATAATGATGAAATTAACCTAAGGTATTTAATGACAGAATGCAGATATAAAGGGGGATTTGCAAACTAATCTTGAATATTCGTGATAAAAGGATGATTAAGACAGAATCCCTGTCCTGAAATAATTTATAGTCCATGATAAAATATATTCATAAATAAGTTTTTTTTAAGTAGAAAAGAATATGTGCCATAATGCTATGAGTCTTTAGTTTAGAAGTGTTTCTGAATTAGCACTGCTGAGATTTTGGGCCAGATCATTCTTCATTGTAGGGGCTGCCCTGTGCACTGTAAGATCTTTAAGATCCCTCCTGACCTTTACCCACTAGATCCCTCTAACATCCTCCCACTCAGTTATGACAACCAAAAATGTCTCCAAACATTCTGAAATGTCCCCTAGGGGACAAAATACTCAGGTTTAGCTCTGTTCTTCTCTAGCTGAGAAGATCAGAGAGAATTTTTTACAGCAGAGATAACATTTGAATTGGTTCTGACAGCTGGGCAGGACAGGCAGAGGCTACATCCAATAATTTGGAGGAGAACATACAGAGGGAATAACATGAGAAATGTTAACAAAGGTACGAAAAGGTAAAGTAAATTTCTATTTCATACTCCACCATAACTCTTGCCTGTAAGGCTTAGGAAAAAAGTAAATGTAAGTTGTAACTATGGAAAGGAAGAAATAAAAATATCAATATGTACAGTTTATTTTATTATATACTTAGAGAGCGCATTATCAACTAAACATTACCAGAAGCAATAAACCAGCTCTCAACATTAAAGGATCTAAATTAAACTGACTCTCATAACTTCAGATCTGGATTCAACTCTGGCTATCAACTGTATGGGCAACCTAGTATTACTTAACTTCTCTAAGCCTCACTTTTCTGACAAATATATAAGATAGTTTTGAAGATCAAATTAATTAATTCATATATAAGTACTTTGGAAAATGCAAAGCTTTGTCAATATAATTGTCATAATTTCTATTACCACTTTCATTGCTGAGAGATTCCTAAGAGGTAGTACTAAAAATGCAATATAAGGAAGGAGAAATACACACACACACACACACACACACACACACACACACATATCAAGAAAACAAACTAACAAAATAAAACTTTTAAGTAATTATTTGGGATTCTTTGCTAATTCCTCACCTTTTTTTTTTCTATTGAGATAGAGTCTTGCTCTTTTGCCCAGGCTGGAGTGTAGTGGCGTGATCTCAGCTTACTGCAACCTCCACCTCCTGGGTTTAAGCAATTCTCCTGCCTCAGACTCCCAAGTAGCTGGGATTACAGGCACATGCCACCATGCCCGACTAATTTTTGTATTTTTAGAGAGACAGGGTTTCACCATGTTATCCAGGCTTGTCTCAAACTCTTGACCTCATGATCCACACACCAGTGCCTCCCAAAGTGCTGGGATTACAGGTGTGAGCTATCGTGCCTGGCCTACTTCCTCATCTTTTAAAAGCAGCTAACATTTATTAAACATTTACTCTTGCCAAATACTATGTTAAGTGTTTTGCATGGATTATCTCATTTGAATGTAGGAACAATCCATTTACAGAAGCAAAATCTGATACTTAGAAAGGTTAAGTAACCTGCCCAAGGTCATATAACTAGTACATGGTAGACCAGTATCCTAACAATGGCAATCTGGTATAGCTATAGTATAAAGTTAGGGTGAGTCTTTAGTATCAGAAAGCTGTTATGTAACCTTATATAACCCTTCTCTTTTTTCTTTTTTAAGGCCACACTGGAGGAACCTTATGTAACTTTTGCAAAGTTACATAAATAAGCTTTTAAGCTTCAATTTTCTAATCTTTAAAATAAAGATAATATTACATACCTCACAGGATTAAATGAGTTCATATATGTAAAACTCTTACAACAGAGCCTATCACATAATGTGTTCAATAATATTAGCTATAATTGTCATTATGACTACTACCACCACCACCCACCACTGTACTCTACTAATTAATCAGAGGAAACCTTGATTAGGACATTTTTGCCAACTTTAGGAATCCAGGTAACCTTTCCCACAACTCTGATTGGGTGCTTTGTTTTGTTTTTTCCTACCTAACTTAATGCTTTTGGAGTAGGGCCATGTAACTCATAAGTCATATTTATTTCATACCATAGTTAAACATGACCAATTTTTGCCTTTAATCTAGTGTCCTAGGAATGAAAAAAGGGTTGAGTCACCTATTCTATACCCTTGCCTCCAACAAGTGATATCCTAAGATTATCATTATCTGAGATGTAGCAACCCACTTCATACCTAGGGAAGTCCAAGGAAGGACTTTTCCCCAACCCCTCTCAGAAATGTGTCAAGTCACATGTATTTGCTCTGAGCCTTTGTTGCCGTTGCCTTGAGAAAATGTAGCTTTTCCTGTTAAAAGCAAAAAAAAAAAGCATCTTTTACTTCCTAGGGACTAAAACTAAACAGGGAAAAGAGTAGTTAGTGGGGTTTTTTAAAGATTAACACATGAACATGCTAAAAATTAAATTATCAAAATGTGTAGAGGAAGATCATTTATTTTTCCCTGTTTCGAGCAAATGGAAGTTTGTTTTTCATGATGGAACAAATGAAGATTTGGGGACCATGTGGAAACAAGCTGAACTAATTTATTGCCAAATGTTACTCTGTGACTATGAAGCTTTTCACCACTAGTCTCAAAAAATGACCTCACAAAGCTATGTCTGAAAGCAATCGCCAAGTATTATTAAGTCAATGACAGGTTTTGGACTGTGCTCTGATTCTTAGTGGATTAATTATTTTAATGATTATTTTTCCTTTAAAAAGTAAAAGCACCAGATTTCTCTCCCCTTCAATCAGCTGAAAACTATAGGATTTTCTTCCCTCTTCTCCCTTAGACATCAAAAGCACCAAATCATCTGTGAGATCCCAGTTGATTTAAAACCAGATAGAGTCATCATAGAAACAAAAATGACAGTCAACTCATCAGCAATTTCCAGAGACCAGCAATTTGATTACTTCAGGTCACCTAGAAAGGGTTTCCCTAAATAGAATATCACGAGATTAATAGTGAGAGGAGGGCTATTTCCTTCCTTCCATTTCCCACCCCAGAAGTCAGCTTGATTTGGAGCCAGTGTCTAGAATACTAAACTAGCTAAATGCCCCATTGTCTGTGGTTGAGAAGACAGATTGACTGTTTTGGTTGCAGAGCTGCCTCAAGAATGGGAGCCTTTCTGATGGACTACTTGAATTCACCACATCATTGAGATTTTCAATTGAGGGCTTCTTCAAGGTTTTGCTACCATAAGCCTGATGAATCCAGAGAGATTGTACTTATGGGAGGGTATTCCCAAATGGTTTGATGTTAAGGAGTCCAATTTATTCTTTGACTCCTGTTATCCCACAAAAGCAATAACTGGACTCCCACTGACCAGGAGATATATTGCAGGAACCAAAGGGATTAGACTGCAATCTTGGTTGCAGTCAGGTTAGCTGAATAAGAAACACTCTTAAGGTTCCTAAAAGTCAGGTCAGACCAGATTCCAGAAGTCAGCAAATGGGCAGTTAATATTAAGTAGCATCCAGCTGGAGAGTGGACAAAATTCAAGAAGATTTCAGGTTTTAGTTCCGGGAAAGAGGAGCTTGGGAACCAGGATATCTGTTGTGGAAGAACTGTGCAAGTAGATCTTAGATTCCAAGACTTGCACAGGTGAGGGACTCCACAGGTTAGAGGTGCCTGTGAACAGAACCTTCAGAAGGAGCCTGATTCTGGGGTGTTTTCCTCCAACCACATTCTTGGTGCACAGGTATCTATAGAGGAATTTTGCAACAGAACACTAGTAGCCTCCTGAAACAAAGGCATGCTCACAGCTGGATCCAGTTAAATGTCAAGTATTTCCCAAAATATAAAATATTCCCCCAAAACACTATTTCAGTGCAATATAAATGGTCAAATATGTTTAGAAAATATGACAACCACATCCTCCTCTGGGAGATTTACAGTGAATGCTAATACATTAGGATCGGAGAGGTTTTCCAGTAAAAGAATGATTTAAGTTTGTTTAATTCACCTCTTCTCAAATACATTTGCCTTGGGACCTTTTTTGGTGGAGCATCTGTCTTACGAAACTGGTTCCAGGGAATACCAGTTTGGGAATACTCTTCTCTTCTTTTTTTTTTTTTTTTTTTTTTTTTTTTTTTGAGACGGAGTCTCGCTCTGTCACCCGGGCTGGAGTGCAGTGGCCGGATCTCAGCTCACTGCAAGCTCCGCCTCCCAAGTTTACGCCATTCTCCTGCCTGAGCCTCCGGAGTAGCTGGGACTACAGGCGCCCACCACCTCGCCCGGCTAGTTTTTTTTGTATTTTTTTAGTAGAGACGGGGTTTCACCATGTTAGCCAGGATAGTCTTGATCTCCTGACCTCGTGATCCGCCCGTCTCGGCCTCCCAAAGTGCTGGGATTACAGGCTTGAGCCACCGCGCCGAATACTCTTCTAAAGGAAATTTAGGGCCAGAAATATTACCTGAGACCAGTCAAGGACCCCAGGGACCTTTGCCGGGAACAATCAATTTCTTTTATCCCCAGTGAGGATGCTGCATACGGCCTCAGGTTGTGCTCTGTACAGCTCCTAGGGGTGCCACTCATACAGGCTTCAATGTAAATGACAGCCCTGAGCTGTCCATTCAGTGGCCTTGATTCTTAAGGCAAATAAGAGGCAGTGGAGTATAATAGTTAAGAAAATAGACTACCTAGGTTCCAATCCCAGCTCTCCTCTTCTTAGCTGGAAAATCCCAGGCAAAATAACTATTTCTTCTGTGGCTCAATTTCCTCATTTGTCAAATGTAGATGGTAACAGTTTAAGAGTATACATTATATACTATTCATATTATATGTCATATACTATACAACCTATGTATAGTAAAAGTTGTAACAGTATAATAACACAAGGGTAAATCATTTTCACAGATTTGTTGGAAGGATTAAATTAGTTATGTATAAAGCATTTAGAACTGTGCTTACAAGTATTAGTTATTACTATTATAGTTATCATTATCATCACATTTTAGCATGATGCTGATTATACCATAACTCTCATGTCAGCCATACACATCTATGAACTCAATAATTTTAAGAACAACACCTAAAAAAAATTATTACTGGCTGGGCATAGTGGCTCACACATGCAATTCCAGCACTTTAGGAGGCCAAGGTGGGAGGATCACTTGATACCAGGAGTTCGAGACCAGCCTGGGCAAAATGGCCAGACCCTATCTCTACAAAACTTAAAATTTAAAAAGTAGCCAGTCATGGTGGCACATGCCTGTAGTTCCAGCTACTCAGGAGGCCAAGATGAAAGGATCACTTGAGCCCAGAAATTCGAGGCTGCCGTGAGCTATGATTGCATCACTGTACTCCAGCATGGGCAACAGAGTGAGACTGTGTCTCTATTTAAAACAAAAAAGATTACATTCCCTTGGCATATGCCCTCCCAGTATAACTAGTGTATCTATTATAAAAGGCAGGGATTTGCTTGTTTACCTGTTTTGCACAAATATCAAGTTTATAGGGAGAGGTTATTTTTTTAAATATTTGTGTATGTTATCAAGCTAAATCTAAGATTCCCAACAGACCATTATAGACTTCGAAGTGACTTGAGTTGTATATGATGAGAAAAATGTATTTGCTGCAAGTTTGGGCATGAGGACAGAGGATGGCATCCCATGCCTGTATTGTGTGTAGCATCTAGCATCTAGACATTGCCTCTTACCTGCAGCTTACCCACAGCTGTCTGGCTGCTGTTTTATGTCCCCTCCAATATCCAGATCTTGGGACTCTATGCACCAGTTTCTTGAGGCTAGCTGTGGGTAGCAAACATAAGACTGCTATTTTTTCCTTCTTCTTTGTTATGTCTGTTAGTTATGCCATGTCCTTCTTTCTGTTTTCTTTGAAAACCAACAGCGAGAAGTCTTTGCTAGGCATTCAGAAAACACCAGCCAATTCCTTCCTGCTCACTCCTTCCATTATCAAATTGGGTTATCTCCTTAGAGATAGCCCCAGTGATGGTCCCTGATCTTCCCAAGGCTATAATATTAGAGATACAATTTTGGACTAATTTTTAAGCTTAACTCAGATGGCCATTGGCTCATGGCAGGCAGTCAGCATCCTGAGATGGATCTATCCAGGATCCGCTGTCACATCAGGCCTCTCAGTGGGCTTTGAAGCATATTCAGTTCCCTAGACTGGCCTCTTGCAGAGCCAAATTCCTGGGATTTTGCAAGTATGATGACTTAATTTGTACCTAGAGATGAGGAAACTGAGTCACAATGGAGTAAATAACTTGCCTAAGCTCTTCCAGGTAGCAAGTAGCAGTGAAATGTGAATTTTATGAGGGCAGTTTCAGCTTGGATTAGACTCCTGGGATCCAAGTCTTGACCTAAAATGTATCATTTCCCTGGGTGAGGAACATGTTGGTGATACCCTGCTTCCTTTTGGATCTTACATGTCCAGACAAAGGAGGTGGAGCAAGATGGCTGAATAGAAGCCTCTGCCAATCGTCCTGCCTGTAGGAACACCACATTTTACAACTATCTAAACACAAAAAAGCACCTTCATAAGAACCAAAACTCGGGTGAGCAATCACAGTACCTGGTGTTAACTTCATATTGCTGAAAGAGGCTCTGAAGACGGTAGGAAGGACAGTCTTGAATCACCAACACCACCTCTCCCACATCCGCCAGCAGTGGCCAAGTGGCACAGAGAGTCTGTGCACTTGGAGAAGAAGAGCACAGTGATTATGGGACTTTGCGCTGGAACTCAATGCTGCCAACACTGACTAGAGCTCAGCTGATGGCCACAGAGGGAGCATTTAGACCAGCTCTATCCAGAGAGGAATCAACCACCCCAGAGGTGTGAACTTGAGTTTTGGCAAGCCTTGCCACCGCAGGCTAAAATTTCTCTGGGGTGCTAAATAAACTTGAAAGGCTGCATGGCCACAAGAACTGCAACTCCTAGGCAAGTCCTGGTGCTGTGCTAGGATTAGAACCAGTGGACTTGAGGGGCATATGATCCAGTGAGACAACAGCTGGGAAGCCAAGGGAGTGCAGACGCCACTCCTCCCCCAGCCCCAGGCAGCACAGCTCATAGCTCTGGGAGAGCCTCCTTTCTTGCACTTGAGGAGAGGAGAGAGAATAAAGAGGACTTTGTCTTGCAACTTGGACACCAGCTCAGCCACAGCAGGATAGGGCATCAGGCAGAGTCCTGAGGTCCCCATTCCAGGCCCTAGCTCCTGGATGACATTTCTTGACACACCCTGGGCCAGAAAAGAAGCCACTGCCTTGAAGGGAAGGACCTAGTCCTGGCAGGATTCATCATCTGCTGACTAGAGTATTTGGGCCCTGAATAATCAGCAGTGGCAGCCAGACAGTACTCACCATGAGCCTTGGGTGAGACTCAGAGATGTATTAGTTTCAGGTGTGGCCGAGCATATTCACAGCTGTGGTGGCTGTGGGGAAGGACTCCTTCTGCTTAAGAAAAGGAGATGAACAAATAAAAAGTATTTTGTCCTGTAGCTTAAGTACCAGCTTGGCCACAGCGGGGTAGGGTGCCAAGAGGGCTCTTGGGGTCCCTGATTCCAGGTCTTGGCTCTTGGATGACATTTCTAGACCTACCCTGAACCACAGGAGAGCCCACTTCCCTGAAGGGTAGTGCCAGGCCTGGCAGCATTCACCATAAGCTGACTGAAGAGCCTTTGGGCCTTATGTGACTATTGGCAGTACCCTGGCAGTACCTGAGGGTGGTGGACAGAGGAAAGACTCCTCTGCCTGGGGAAAGGGGAGGGACAAGTAGAAAGGACTTTGTCTTGTGGTTTTGGTGTCGACCTAGCTGCAGTAGAATATAACACCAGGTAAATTTCTAAGGTTTCTGACTCCAGGCCTGGCTCCTGGACAGCATCTCCAGGCCCACCCGGGGCCTAGCGGAACTTGTCACCCTGAAGGGAAGGATACAAGCCTGGCTGGCTTTGCCACCTGCTGATTGTAGAGCCCTAGGGCCTTGAGGAAACATAGGTGGTAGCCAGGCAGTGGATAGAGCAGGCCTTGAGCAAGATCCAATGCTGTGCTGGCTTCAGGTCTGACCTAGTGCAGTCCCAGTGGGAGTGGCCACAGGGGTGCTTATGTCATTCCACCCCTCGCCCCCAGCTCCAGGCAGTTCAGGACACACACACACACACACACACACATACACACACACACATACATACAGAGAGAGAGAGATTGTTTGGGAGAAAGTAAGAGAAGAGAACAAGAGTCTTCTCCTGTTAATCCACATAATTCATCCAGATCTTATCCAAGACCACCAATATGGTACCTCTACAAATATTCAAGAACTACAACATTACTGGGCTTGGAGTGCCCCCTAATGTAGATATGGCCACAGTGACCAAAAACTTAGATCACAACACCCAAGTTCATTAAAATACCCAAAAAGTCTTCCGAAGAAGGAGGGTACAGACAAGCCCTGACTGCAAAGACTACAATAAATATCTAACTCCTCGATGCCCGGACACTGACAAACATTCACAAGCATCAAGACCATTCAGGAAAACATGACCTCACCAAACAAACTAAATAAGGCACTAGGGACCAATCCTGGAGAGGCAGGGTTATGTAATCTTTCAGACAGAGAATTCAAATAGCTGTTTTGAGGAAATTCAAATAAATTCAAGATAACGCAGACAAGGAATTCAGAATCCCATCAGATAAATTTAACAAAGAAATTTTTAAAATTCAAAAGAATCAAGCAGATATTCTGGAGTTGAAAAATGCAACTGACATACCAAAGAATGCATCAGAGTCTCTTAACAGCAGAAATGATCGAGGAGAAGAATTAGTGAGCTTGAAAACAGGCTATTTGAAAATACAGTCAGAGGAGACAAAAAAAAAAGAATAAAAAGGAACAGAACACACTTACAAGATCTAGAAAATAGCCTCAAAAGAACAAATCTAAGACTTATTGGCCTTAAAGAGGAGGTAGAGGAAGAGAGGATTAGAAAGTTTATACAAAGGGATAATAATAGAGAACTTCTCAAACCTAGAGAAAGACATCAATATTCATATACAAGAAGGTTATAGAACACTGAGCAGATTTAACCCAAAGAAGACTACCCCAAGGCATTTAATCATCACACTCCCAAAGGTCAAGGATAAAGAATCCTAAAAGCAGCAAGAGAAAAGAAACAAATAGCATACAAGAGAGCTCTGAGACTTCTGACAGCAGACTTTTCAGAGGATCTTACATGTCCAGATTACTCCTTTTGGTAAACAGTCCAGCAGAAGGTAAACTAACAAGTTTCCTCAGTCAGAAATCTGTGTCTTTCAAAAGAAGGAATATATGTAACTTTACTGAAATAAAAATAGCAGGAACTGATATCTCATATCACTTTTAGAAAAAGGTGGAATATAAATAAATTTAAAAGGAATTTATTTAAGGAAGTGCAAATAACTAACACGAAAAATGTGCATATGACTCATAAAGGGAACAGTAAATCACATAAATATAAATGACGCCAAATAAACCAGCATACAACTGGTGGCAGTTGTCCAGAACTGCCTTTGTAATTATTGCAGATAGCCGAAATAAAAATTATTAAGAAGAAAGAATGTGTGACCTGCTGAATTGCCATAAAGTTACTTAGCAGATGCACAGTGATGTGAGGCCCAAAAGAAATAATATATGTGAAAGGAACTTAGAAAGTACAATTGCAGCCGGGCATGGTGGCTCACTCCTGTAATCCCAGAACTTTGGGAGGCGGAGGTGGTCAGATCACCTGGGGTCAAGTGTCCGAGACCACCCAGGCCACCATGGTGAATCCCCGTCTCTACTAAAAATACAAAAATTAGCTGGGCGTGGTGACACGTGCTTGTAGTCCCAGCTACTCAGGAGGCTGAGATAGGAGAATCACTTGAACCCAGGAGACAGAGGTTGCAGTAAGCTGAGATCACACCACTGCACTCCAGCCTGGGTGACATAGCAAGACTCTGTTTCAAAAAAAAAAAAAAGAAAGAAAGAGAGAAAGAAACAAGGAAGGAAAGAAGGAAGGAAGGAAGGAAGAAAGGAAGGAAGGAAGGAAGGAAGGAAGGAAGGAAGGAAGGAAAGAAGGAATAACTGTAAAAGCATCAGCCATTTTATATTTTTTAAAAGTTTTGAAATGCAATGAAATATACCCCATAAATATATACACCTCCTATGTACCCACAAAATTAAAATTTTAAAAGAAATGCAATGAAGATATACATTGATAGGGACAGACATGGAAGGCAAAAGCAGACGTGGATGTGAAGTAGGGAGGGATATGTCGGGATGTGAAACAGGGACAATATTGGAAAGTTATTCAGTAAACAATACTACCTCCGTGAGATAGAATACCAGTAGACTTAAAGAGAATGACACCACCCTGCATATACTGATGTGAAGTATCCTCCAAAATGTTCTAAGTAGAAAAAAAAAGCAAGATACAGAAAAGCTTATATAATATGCAATTATTTATGAAAAAAAAACTCATGCACACTTTTTTATATGCACATGCATAAAACATCTCTGAAAAGAAAACCCCAAGAACTAGTGGTGGTAGTGACTTTGAGGAGGAAAACTAGTGAACCATCAGGGTGTATGCGATTTAACTTTTCACCAGTCCACCTTGTGTATTGTTGGAATTTTGCCATATACATGTGTTGCCTACTTGAAACTAAATTTAAATACAAGAAAGTTAATAGAAACTAGATACTATTAGTAGAGATAAAGAAGTATCTGATGGAGGAAATTGATATAACTAGAAATTTGGATTTCACAAAAGAAACACAAGTATCTGAGACATTTTAAAGTATATTAAATGGATTTACGCTACTTTATCATACCAAGTTTAGAAAACAGTTTTTTTAAATCTCTTCCTCCTAGGGACCTACTTTTGAACAATTATGTAATTTTTTTCCAAAGAAAAGATATGACTGACAAATAATTTTCTCCCAAGTTCTTACATATGGTTTTATCATTTGCTTTTATTACAGTGTTTAATAATGTATATTGGTTTTTGTTTCTAAAGTTCTCATTCAAAATAGCTTTAAAGATTGCATATAAACTGTCTTCACAAAGTATTACAGAATAAATCGTTACATTAGAGGAAACTTCCTTGTAGCTTCTACAATACCCTGATTTGCTGTTGTCTAGGTTTTGCGAAAAATCAAATGCTATTTGTTTCCAAGAACTAGAGTTCAAAACCTAAGTCATTTGCATAAGAGGAACAGGAAATTGGTGCCTTCAAATTGTGAGACTTTGTAGACAAACCAAATTGTTTCAGGTTGGAGTCAATGTTGGTTATAAATTATATCCACAATAGCACTGACCTCAGAGATGAAACAAGTTGAAGTATGTTTTCAAGTGTGCTATCTAAAATACACTACTTATATCAGGGTTTTTTTCAGGCTGCTAATTATATATAAATAAGCACTTTTCAACATTATTTGGAAAGGCAAGTCCTCCCTTCACCCCTTCTTTGGTGGCCTCACCCCCAACCCCTCTTCTGTCATTTTAAGTAATGCTAAACCGATGGCAGTAACACACTCCTTACATAGGTTTATGACGTGGTTTCTATTTTATTTTATTTTATTAAGCTAACCTTGGAATTCTATATTCTAGACTGGATTAATTAAACTCCCATAGCAAAGCCAGCGTTCACCTTTGTTATTGCTGCTAAAACGAATCCAATAAATGGCAGTGATTAAAGATACTCATTACCAGAGTTTCAAATTATTAAATCACCTGAGTGTGTTGAAGTCTCCAGGGATGAGTGAGTGTAGAGCAGATCATCACGTGATGGGTTTCCCTGTCCTCTGGACTGTGCCATCTAGATCTAGACAGATCTAGACATGTCTAGATCCATCATGCACTTACTGGCCCATGAGGAAACGGTCAGCTTAGGATGTGTTTTCACATCTTCATAGCACATATACTGATCTTCCCGATCACTGGGAAAAGCTTCCCTGAAGAGACCGGGAGTTGTCCAGAACAACAGAGAAAAATTGGAGGTTATGTCCTACCCCATCCATCCCCCAGCTCTATTCCCCTGTAAAGGGAAAGCCTTCAGGTGAATGTGGATGCTATCCAGGGATGGTTTGATGAAACGGAGTATAATAGGGAGGGGCGACTGGCACTTTTACAAGTAATGCTCAGTCTCTAGGCATTGTCTGCGTCAACAAAAAGCTTTAGGTTGGTTTCAATTTGGTTTTTCTTTTCAATTTTATTTAAAGGTATGACACTGGCATTTGCAGGAACATATTTACTGGTGAACTTTGCTCCAAATATAACTCAGGCAATCTCAGCAAGAACAGTGCAGTATTACTTGGTCGGATGGCAGTTCCTGATCTATGTGGTAAGAATTCTAAATATTTTACTATCCCCAAATCTGTATTATCCAGACCACCAGTACATGCAGATATTAGAGAACATAACCTTTTCCTTACCAGCACTAACATCTTATTAAAATCTAAATGTATTTGACTGACACCAAAGTATTTGAAATACTAAGTCAGCCATAGAAGCACCCTTAGTTTCCCAGGTATCCTTTCCTGGAACAATTTCCACATCAATTAATCCAGCAAGTTCCAAAGCAACATGTTTTAGGTTAACTCAGAGTAAAACAAAACATTCCCTTCCAAGTTGAAGGGACAATACTTGAGGACACA
The DNA here is from genome assembly GCF_001698545.2 of Rhinopithecus bieti. NCBI lineage: Eukaryota > Metazoa > Chordata > Mammalia > Primates > Cercopithecidae > Rhinopithecus > Rhinopithecus bieti. The sequence continues at coordinate 2,651,892 of NW_016806225.1, read as the reverse complement.
TTTTGCTTTACTGAACTTTATTCAAAATAGGGGTTCTCTTCAAAAAAGTCCTTGTTTTTTATGGCTGCATAGTATTCCATGATAGATATGTGCCACATTTTCTTAATCCAGTCTATCATTGATGGATATTTGGGTTGGTTCCAAGTCTTTGCTATTGTGAATAGTGCCGCAATAAACATATGTGTGCATGTGTCTTTATAGTAGAATGATTTATAATCCTTTGGATAAATACCCAGTAATGGGATTGCTTGGTCAAAAGGTATTTCTAGTTCTAGATCCTTGAAGAATTGCCACACTGTCTTCCACAATGGTTGAACTAATTTACACTCCCACCAGCAGTGTTCCTATTTTTCCACATCCTCTCCAGCATCTATTGTTTCCTGACTTTTTGATGATCACCATTCTAACTGGCGTGAGATGGTATCTCATTGTGGTTTTGATTTGCATTTCTCTAATGGCCAGTGATGATGAGCATGAGGGATAGCATTAGGAGAAATATGTAATGTAGGTGATGGGTTGATGGATACAGCAAATCACCATGGCATGTGTATACCCATGTAACAAAACTGCACATTTGGCACATGTATCCCAGAACATAAAGTATAATAATTTTTTTTAAAAACTTGATAGATGTAGACAAACTGCCCTCCAGAATTTCCATATTCATTTATATTCCCATTAGTACTGTCAACCAATACAAAATATTTAAACTTGTATATTTCTCTTTTATTATACTTTAAATTTTATATCTTTAATTTTCCAGTGAAAAGATTAAAGTGATTTATTAATTTTTTTAAAGTCCTTGTTGAGATCAATGCCACAGATTATCTGAGAGGAGCACACAACAGTACTACAATGCCAACAGATGTGTAAAAGAATCAAATGAGGCTGGGCACAGTGGCTCACGCCTTTAATCCCAGCACTTTTGGAGGCCGAGGTGGGCAGATCACTTGAGGTCAGGAGTTCGAAACCAGCCTGGCCAACATGGTGAAACCCCATCTCTACTAAAAATACAAAAATTAGCGGGAGTGGTAGTACACACCTGTAAACCGAGCTACTTGGGAGGCTGAGGCAGGAGAATCGCTTGAACCTGGGAGGTGGAGGTTGCAATGAGCCAAGATGGTGCCATTGCACTGCAGCCTGGGCGACAAGAGCGAAACTTTGTCTCAAAAAAATAAAAAGAATGAAATGAGCTGGTAGAGAAATATGAAGGTGTTAACTGGGTTATCTCGCTTGATGCAGTGGCTGTATCTGTAGGTATAAAGAGAATATGATCAAAAGGGTTGATATGCAACTTGTCACAGAAGTTGGTACAGATTGGGGAATAATAATATTCTAGGAAGGGTAGGTAATAAGAAGAAAGCTGGGACAGTCTAGCTGAGCATTTAACCAAGAACCGGTTTGGTAAAATAGTTGTGAAAACAGTAAAAAGAATCAGGCTGGGCATGGTGGCGTACGTCTGTAACCCAACAGTTCGAGAAGCCAAGGTGGGAGAATTGCTTGAGCCCAGGAGTTTGAGACCAGTCTGGCAACATGGCAAGACCTCATCTCTACAAATAATTTTAAGAATTAGCCAGGCATGGTGGTATGCACCTGCAGTCCCAGCTACTGGGAGTTGAGATGAGAGGATCTTGAGCCCAGGAGGTCAAGGGTGCAGTGAGCCATGATTGCAGCTGTGCACTCCAGCCTGGGTGACAGAGTGAGACCCTGTCTCAAGATAAAGAAACAAAAAAAGAATCCAAGCACACAGAATTATACACTATTAGGATTAGAAGTGACCTCAAACGCTAACTGGTCTAACCTTCTGCCATTAAAACAGGTAAAATAGTACGATCCTACTTTATATGCCTAGTATTGAAAAGTGTGACATTGGCATTTACAGGGATGTGTCTACTGATTAAATTTGCTCTAAGTACATGACTGAAGCAGTTCCTAGTGTGTATGACAAGAATTCTACATATCCTACCATTTCTGATATGTATTCTGACCACTAGAACACAAATATCTACAGATCTTTTCACTTTCATTTCCTTTTCTACTCCTTTCTCTTGCCCTACAAAGATACTTAGGTTTCTCTATTTTAAAAAAATTCTCATACACTGCACACCCTTTTAATAAACTGCCCAATTTCACTCCTGCCATTTACTACCAAGAATGTCTTCAAATAGTCTACTCTTGCTGGCCCTGTCCACTTCCTCAGCTCCCACTGACTCTTCACTCATTCCAATCTGTGGATGGGTCTGTGGGTCAAAGGAGGTAGGGGATTTTGCCAGTAGAGGGAACAGCAGACAGATATAATAGCACTGCATTATGTGGCTGGAGGGGCTCACTGGTCAGATTTGTTTATTAGGAGGAGCTTGTAGCCACAGTGTTGATGATTAACAGAAAGGAGAGGCAGCCTTGTTAAGAGGCTGCTGACACAGTCCAAGCAAGAGATGATGGAAGCCTGAATTAATGCAATGGGAATGGGAATATAGAAAAGGACCAAGTTCTAGAGGCTTTACATTCCCAACAGGAAGGGGACTAGGAGTGACGAATTAGGGTGTAGGAGAAGTCTGGAGAAGTAAATCCCTCTCCATGAATTGCCAAAGGAATTGCTTTTTTTGATCCTGATTCTTCTCGAACCTTATGCAGCATTTACTCCCTGGCCCATGATCTTCTAGAACCTCTCTCCTCCTTGCTCCCTCCAAATGTTTTCCCTGTTGCTCTTCTTCCTCTCTAACTAATCCATGCCAGACTCTTGAGCACCTCCTCTTCCTCTGCCTCACTTCTATTGATGCTGCACACTCTTCCAAGGTCTTCTAAAAGAATCCCATTGCCCACCCACTAGCACCCTTTTTAAAGACTTCTTAATCCAGACCTACCTCTCCTTCCCAGGCACCTCCTGGGCTCCAGATCTATATTGTCATCTGTCCACATATTACTCATCCCTGCCTGGGCGTCCCATCATCTCCTCAATTGTAACGTATCAAAAAACAAACTATCTTCTCTCCCAGACTCTCTCTTCTCTTCCATGTCAGCCTCCCATACTGGAAACCTAAACTACACATGACTTCTCCTCCACCCTCATTCCTCACTCCTGCCCCTGATCCTTTTGGAAATGTAAAGTCTCTTGAACTTGACCCCTTTTTCACATTCCCATTCCTGTTGCATTAACTCAGGCTTCCACCATCTCTTGTTTGAACTGTGTCAGCAGGCTCTTAACAAGGCTGCCTCCCCTGTTGTTCATCAACACTGGTACAAGCTCCTCCTAATAAACAAATCTGACCAGTGAGCCCCCTCTGGCCATATAAGGCAGCGCTGTTGTACCTGTCTGCCTCCCCTACCTCCTTTGACCCACAGCCCCATCTCCTTATGACCTCTGAAAACTTACCCTCATGGGCATGGCTCAGATTGGACCTCTTTATCTATTTACCTGCCTGTCTTATTTCAGAAGACCCTGCACTTCTTCAGGACATGAACTTGTACTGGTTGATCAATGAATCAATCAGGCCATCAGTCACAGTGCCCTGCCTATTTAAATCCCTGATCCTCATCTGTTATGGCCCCAAAATCTATTTTCATAGGCCTTATTTCTACCCTAGTGCTGTCACTTCCTAGCTCTTCCCTCACCCCTGCCTTCCTTCAGCCTTTAAGATTGGGCTTCCCAACTCAGATCGCCTTCCTTGGGTCTGTCATACTTTGTGTCAACCCCTCTGCTCCATTTATCTTCCTACTTCTATGCCGCACTCAGTTCTTTAATTATTACAGCTTTTGTCAGTCAATGATAAGCACTAGATCTCTGTGATTTACTTCTGTCTTTTATACTTTACAGAAAATTTCATGATAGTCCAGACTTGAAGCCCTACCAACAAATTATTACTCTTTGCCTACCAAATTATTATTATTATTACTCTTTGCCTACCAAAAAATTATTACTCTTTGCCTACCAAATTATTACTCTTTACCTACCAACAAATTATTACTCTTTGCCTGCAGGCAAAATAATTCTTCATCTAGTTAAGAAAAGGGTCACATAGCCTGAAACCAGAAAATTAATGGCATGAGTTAAATCCTTTGTATATTAAAGATGCATCAAGATTTATTTCCTGGAATAAACAGCATTGTTTAATGATGCTATATCTTGTATTGTTTTAACACCAGAGAAAACATTTGAAGAGATCCAAACTACTTTTATTAAACTGTGTATTTCCACAAAAGTACTGAGATGAGTTGCAGTTTGCCATTTTCCAAAATCAACTCTTAAAATAAATTTATTCATCCATTTATTCACTCATCCATTAAGTGGTGATTAGACACCAAGTTTAGAGACAGGAATTCCCGTAGCAGGAATTTTACAGTTCTGGGAGAAACCCATCTATATATGAAAAATCATATTAAGATAAAGAAAGTATATTTGAAAGTAAATCCACAGAGAAAAATGTAAATAATTTCAGGTATTTATAACATAGCATAAAATAAACCTTTAATAAAATTACTTTTGAATAACACTGTTGGCATTAGACCCTAAGGGGAATAGATCTATATTATATTCATTTGTAATTTAATCCATTATATAATTGCATCTCTAAAGACTCTAGAAGTGATGCATTTTATACTAAGATTGTGAGCTGAAATTTGGTTTGAATCTGTTAAACACCTAAGTAATATTTAATCCTCAGATATGGCAAATTCTATGCTTTTCTGCAAGCCCTGACTGCAAAGATAATAATTACAGTAATTAAGACTATTCTTTGACATATCATTCATCTAACTCTATGTATTATACCAAGTATAAATAAGAGCACCTGAATTGGCTTTCGGGACTGATCAAATAACTTCTAAAATATTTATAAGCCTGAATACCTTTTATATTTCTCACAAAAGGAATTATAATATTGCGGCACCCACTGGCTCACATCAACCCCTTGTTTTGCGTGTTTGCGTGCCCCAGACAGATGTCTGTTTTTCCTTCAAGGCTTACATTAAATGGAAGCCTCACAGGGACAAGGTTCAGTAGCTTTTCCTCTGATCTGGTACAGAAAAGAAAGGAGGGAAGATTTGAGAAGCCCAGTGCATACCAGCCAGAGAAGAATAAAGTGCCCTCCACTCACTCACTAAAACAGCCTTTCCCAGCCTGTCTGCCGCAGACGGACAATCCCAATCCTTGCCAAAACACAGAGGAATGGGATTTTCAAGGTCAAACTAGGTGAGGAAAATTCTGCATAACATGGCCTGTCTGAGAAATTCATCATCTCTGTTAGCTATGTTAAAAGCCAGAAGTCCTGTAAGAATGAGAAAGGTTTGATTTTGTTCGTCCTACATGCCCCAGGCTACTTTGACCATGAGGCCCTTTTCTTGGAAGGATCTTTTGTTGAGTAATACCTATGAGCAAACGTGTTCTGCAAAAACCACGTTAGAAAATGCAGCCCTAATTCTCAATTACTTCATGTTCTTTGGCAGGCTTGGTCATGGCTATTTTGCTCACCCAGATTTTCCAAAAGACTATTCAAATGGAAACCTCTTTTGTGAAGATAAAATCCTTCACAAAATAATCTGCACATTGCTCATTTTCTCTCAGACAAAAAAATTAAATCAGCAGATGCTGGGGCCAAGCCTGTCATTTGGTGTCATCCTGTACCCTAAACCTGATTATTAAGCCAGCCTTTCTGGCAAAACTGTGACAAAATCCACCATCGAGTATTAGAAACCTAAGGGAGAAAACTGTATGTTTTTATAGGACATCAATATCTATGGCATGATGTTATTTGCTTTATTGTCTGAATGCAAATAGCACTTGTGCATCCACACAAGAGTCCACCTCTTTGGTAGCAGCAGCCACTCTCTGAGTGGCTGAGCCCTACGTCTAGCTCAGATTATATTCTGCTCTTTACCTGCACACTGGCCCTATACATGGGACACTGTTATCCTCTGCGTTTAACGGATGGGGAAGTTGAGGTTGGGGAAGGCCCAGGAACTTGTTTAAGGTCACATAAGTACTAAGTGATAAAGCCAAAACTCAAAACCAGTTTGTTCACTTCTGGGGTGCACATGCCAATACACCTCACTTAATGCCTCTCTGCAGAATTAATAAACTGACCACCAAGGATCAAATCTTTGTCTAAATATGGCCTTAGAGAGAAACTTTGCAGAGCTCATTTCTTTTGGACAGAGAAGCCATATGCTATGGCCATAGGCTATGCGTTTGAGAACTTGGTGAGGCAAGATGAGGTCAAATCGGGCTCAGATATTGGTACTGGCAGTGGGGCATCCAGTGCTAAAATTTTGTCTGTCTCTTTTGCCACACACCCCTTCAGCTGCCAGTGCTCTTTGTATTAGGTTGGTGCAAAAGTAATTGAGGTTTTTCCCATTGAAAGTAGTTATTTTCAGTGGGAAAAATTGAAAATTGTCTGCTTTTCCTTCAAGGCTTACATTAAATGGAAACCTCACAGGTACAAGGCCCAGGAACTTTTCCTCTGATCTAGTACAGAAAATAAAGGAAGGAAGAATTGCACCAACCCACCAACCTAATACAAAACCCCTTTGCTATGTAAAGTAACATCTTCACAGCTTCTGGAGATTAGACCAGGGACTCCTATGGGGCCATCATGCTGCCTATCAGAGCTGCATCATTTTGCCCCTCTGAGCCTCAGTTTTCTCACCTGTAAACCGATGATAGCACCTACCTCCTAAGTGATTTTGAGGATTCAATGAATTCGTAACAGGAAGCTCTGAGAACAGCGCACGAGTGAGGGGGACTCAGTAAGTGCTGTTACTTTTTCTAACCTGTGAGATTGCAATCAATAATGCAGCCTCTTCCTGGGGCACCGCAACCTGCAGAAATCACGGCTTCTTTAATATTGATGTTTTCAGGGAGAAAAAAAAAAATGTTGCTAGAAAAAAATCAGCATTAATTCATACTGCTTTAATATTTTATTCCTAGGAGCTGTGTGACTTCTTGCCACAAGGCAGAACCAGGGCAACTATAGTTATTCTGTGAATAATGGGAACTCATGTTTTATTTATCTGAAGCCACAGAGATGGAATTTGCCCACACATGAAAAAAGTCATACATGGTTTCTAGAACTGATAACAAATACCTGCAAAAATTAATAATCAGCATGATAATCGATTTACCTAACAGGCTCTGTGTGTTAACGCAGGAAGAGCTTTCTTTTCTCCCACAACAAATACAGAGGCCCAAACGCTGCTGTGAACTGTCTATAATTGTCTCATGTGAGAAATGGAAGCCTGTGGTGGAGGGGAGACCAGGCCCAGAGGGATATTTCTGTTAACAATTGGCGAAATGCACAGAAATTAGGACATCCAATGTTTCGATGGCCATTTTAGGGAAGGCAAAGAGATACAAGTTTAATAGCTTTTGTAGCACTACTCAATTAAATTAAAGGTCTGGCAAATAAGTCCCGTAAGAAACAGTTAAAATAATTGGTTTAATTTACCAGGAGAAGAAAAGACAAAGAAAAGGGATGATTTCATCTTCCATATTAGATGAAAAGGTTTTTTAATGAGGAAGATAAGGGCCTGCTGTTTCCCATGCCCACAAAGGATTAGAGAAAAAAACAAACCCACAAGCAAATCCTTGAATGGAAACAAATTTAAGTTGATTTAGAGAAGGCGTTGTAGGTAGAATGCATTCCTATAAATAGTGAGGTCCCTAACTCCTGTGGTTAAAAAAAAAGAGAAAAAAAATTAGTGATGGTACTGTCTGCTGTTAGAAGAGTAAACATTCATACTTACGAATTCAGCCCAAGAATACCATCTCGTCAAAAATAATAGCCTGGGCTGGGCGCAGTGTCTCATGCCTATAATCCCAGCACTTTGGGAAGCCGAGGCAGGTGGATCACTTGAGGTCAGGAGTTCAAGACCAACCTGGCCAACATGGCAAAACCCTGTCTCTACTAAAAATACAAAAATTAGCCGGGTGTGGTGGCAGGCACCCATAATCCCAGCTACTTGGGAGGCTGAGGCAAGAGAATCACTTGAACCCAGGAGGCAGAGGTTTAAGTGATCCGAGATCGAGCCATTACACTGTAGTCTGGGCAACAGAGTGAGACTCCATCTCCAAAAAAAAAAAAAAAGTTAAAACAAAAGTAAAACTGAGAACTCAAAATTACACTAAATTTCTTAAGGACAGGAACATTTTAGACTTTTAGTCAATTAATATTTATTGAACAGTCACTTTTTCAGACATTAAGTCTTTTTTGGCGACTTATTCATAATAAATTTGAGGTGTGATTTACTCATTAATTCCATCAATTCTCATTGAGTGACCAACTGTGTGCCAGGCACCAGATATTGAGTGGCAAAAAGAGTGGGTAAGATTCCTGTTCTAGGGCTGGCATTCCAGTAGGGAAGACAGACAAGAAACACATAAACATATGAACAAGAAATGATGATGGCAAAATGCTCCACAGCAACCTGAAGCTGGGGGTGTGACAGGATAATGAGTGGCTCCGTTAGATCAGAAGAGTCAGAGAAGAACTCTCAGAGAGGTGGCATTTGACCTGTGAGCTGAGTGACTTGGAGGAGCCATTGTGCAAAGATCAGTGAAAGAGCATTCCAGGCAGAGTGAACAGTTAGTGCAAAGGCCTACAGGCAGGAGCAATCTGAAGATTGCAAAGAACTAGGAAAAAAAAAAAAGAATTTTTAAAAATTGCCATGAGGCTGGCACAGAGTGGACCATCCAGGAGTGAGTGGTACAAAGTGAGGTCCAGGGAGTTGCCTAAAACTTTGTGATCCAGAAGGGAGTTTGGATATTATTCTAAATGTGGTAGGAAACCACAGGAGGTTTCAGCAAAGTAATGAATGGGTCTAGTTTATATTTTTACTATATGCATCATCCTGGAAGAATGTCACAAATATAATACATGGCGAAAAAAAGCAAACAAGTGAAAGCAAGTGTGAGTCCACTTGTATAAAGTCCAAATGTGCAAAAATAAACTGGGTACCATTTAGGGACACATAGAAATGTGATAAACTATAAAGAAAGTGAATAATAAACACAAATTTTCAGCGTAGTGATTCCTGGGGAGGTTGAAGGAGGAGGGGAGTGCAGCTGGAGAGGGGCACATGAGCAACTTCAGAGGTGTCAGTAGGTTCTGTTTGTTAGTTTGGGTAGAGAATCTGTGAGTGTCTGTCATATTATCTAAATCCCTTTGATGTGTATCATATATGTTCTCCATGAATAAAATATTTCATTATCCAAATTGTGTTTTTAAATGATTCCTCTGGCTGTGGAATGGCTGGATTATAGAGAGGCAAGAGTAAAATCAGAGATGAGTTAGAAGCAAATGCAGCTGTCTAGAGAGGAAGGCAGGGAGTGAGGGAAAGGGAGGGGTTTGGGGTTTGTGCAACAGGGAGTGTGGGAATGCTACTAACTGGAGGGCAAAGGCCCTGAAGGAACAAGCTGGGAAGGTAGAGAATCAAGTGGGAAGTGTTACCCACATTACTGTGGCATGTCTATTAAACATGCATATGGAAATGTCCCATAGATACTTGGGGAAATGAGGCTGAACTTCCAGGGAGGTTAGGACTGGAGATCTAGATTGGTCATCACTGGCGGAGAGGGGTGTTCGAGCTCCGGGTCTGGATGGCCGAGGTGCTTATGCTGCTCTCCTGTGTCGTCCTTAAGAACCTCAGTCACCCTCAACTCTCATATGAGAACTGCTACAAAAATCAAAATGAGAAGTGTGACATTGTGAAGATTTTGTGTAGAATAACTTACTCTTTTTCATCTTTTTCATTTCTAGATTTTAGAAATATTAATTTTCTGCATTCTCCTATATTTCTACACAAGAAAAGGAATGAAGCACATGGTGATTCTGCTAACCCTGGTGGCAATTCTAGGTAAAGGCATATTTTGTTTTCTTACTCTTTAATTGAGCTGTGCTGAGTCATAAATGAGGTTTGAAGGAAAATACTTAAGCATTCTACTCCTTTCTCATTGTTTATATTTTTCAGCTCTGATCTACAGGAAGAAACTGAGTCTGAATTATAAAAATTATACATTGCCTGTCCATTACTGCAATTGGTTAGATATTTAATTCTTTTAAAAATACATTTAAGGATTTTTCGCTTCTTGATAACTTTATTTGCTCCCTGACAATTTGAAGATATTTTGTTAATAAGTAATTGAAAATCTTAAAAGAGAAACAAATTAATGATCCCAATTGAAACTCTTGTGTCAGGAATTGGTTAGCAAGACCTATACTATTAATATTTTCTTTAAAAACTTTGTAATATGACTAATAGGAAATGTAGATGTAAGCAGTATGATTTTCTTAAATACCACATTTCTTGCATTCATTGTTTACCAACCTATTTACTTTGTTTTTCCAGAGGCACCTTGTTAGAGATGAAAGTAGTGCTTAGATAAGCCCACTATGTACTTTTTAATGTATCTTCACTCCCTTCTCCTTTTCTGTCTCTTTCTGTCTCTCTGTCCCTGCCCCTTTCTCTCTTTCTCTCTCTCTCTTTCCCCCACCCCTACACACACACACTCTCACTCATATATACCAACACTAGGAGATCTCACTAATCATTTAGGAAATTCCCTTTATAAAAATGTATTTGTACATCTTCCTTCATTTCCTCTTTGCCAGTCAGATGGCCCACGCATCGCGTGCTGTTTGCCATGACTTGGAAGGCCGTACTCCTACCCCTGGGGCAGCATGTAGCCTCCATGTTAATGAGCTGCTGGGTTTTCATGTTCCCATCTCATCAACTAATTCTCTCCTTTGTACTAGTAAATTTGTGTTTTTGATAGTTACTTAGAGAAACAAATGTACTCTGTGCTATATTCAGGTATGCTGTAGATCAAGAGAACAGAAAGAGAACTTTATATTTGTTTCTTTCCAAATTACCAAATAGGGAAAACAAAAGCAGACAACTAAGAAACAAAATGTACCTTATATAAGAAAATAATGAAAATGAAGCCAACTTTAAATATGAATGTAAGATAACAGAATTAAGATAATGCGTAGCAGTTATGATAATAAATGTAAATGGAATACGTTTACCTAGTAAAAAAAAAGAAAAAAGAAACATTCTCAAATTGGATGTCAGGGAAACTTCCAGATTGATTTTGAAAATGATTCTGAAGTTGGATTCAGCCAATTTGCACTAGTACAGCTGTAAGGGTTATTAAAATAGCAGCTACCATGCTTCCTTCCCCTAAGATCTCCTCCTCTCAACTCCAGCCCTGTCATAAGTACTAAGACAGGAGCCCTCCAGGACCCTCTTCCAGCAGTGCCAGGGCCAGCACCCTTTCTGATTGGCCCTTGCAGGTTGCAAAGTGTTTTGGCTACATGCATAAATTTTCATCTAAAACAAAATAAATGAGGTTGAAAGTAAAACAAAGCAGGTCATGATATTACTAAATGAAAATTAAGGCAGAAGATATTAAATGAGACAAAAGGGATAATTTATCCTGACAAAAAGAGCACAATCCACAAAAATATCATATCCAACATGCAATAGAAAATCTGCAGAAAATGCAAAACTACATTAACAGAAATATAAGGGGTTTAGGAGACTTCTCTCAGCTCATGGAAGATAATTAGACAGAAAACCATATAAAGACAGAGGATCTGAATAATTAATCATGAACTGGTACCTCTAATATTGAACTCTAAAGCCTGAAAACAGAGAATAAACTTTCTTTCAAGTGCCTGTGTAACATTTACAAAAGTTGATCATATAATTGGCCATGAAGAAATCCTTGATAAATTTCAGGAAGTTGAAAGAGTACAGACCACATCCTCAGATCACGGTGAAATAAAACAGAAAATAATAACAAAATAGAAACCAGTAAAACCCTACCACCTGGAAATGTTAACACTACCCTTAAACTGCAGCTGTGCAAAGTAGAAACCAAGATTTAATTGCAGCATATTTTTAAATTATTATTAAAACACTTAATATTAAACCTAGAGTTTCTGACTAATGCTGTACTCAGAGAAATTGATTGCTTTAAATGTAAGTCAATTAAGCACTCAAGAAATTAGAAAAAATACTGAAATAAAACTAAGGAAAGCAGAAATAATTAATTAAAATTAATTAAAAAGGCAAAAATTAATGAAATAGAAAAGAGAAAAGTAATGGATTTATAACTAAACACAACAATGTGTTCTTAAAAGACAATAAAATAGGCCGGGCACGGTGGCTCATGCCTTAATCCCAGCACTCTGGGAGGCCGATGTGGGCGGATCACGAGGTCAGGAGATCAAGACCATCCTATCCTGGCTAACACAGTGAAACCCCGTCTCTACTAAAAAATACAAAAAATTAGCTGGGCGTGGTGGCAGGTGCCTGTAGTCCCAGCTAATGGGGAGGCTGAGGCAGGAGAATGGCGTGAACCCGGGAGGCAGAGCTTGCAGTGAGCCGAGATCGCGCCACTGCACTTCAGCCTGGGTGACAGAGCTAGACTCCATCTCAAAAAAAAAAAAAAAAAAAAAAAAGACAGTAAAATAGATCCTCCATCAAAAAAAAAAAAAAACCACAAATACTCCAAAATAGAAACGATAGATATGCATATATATAAATTTGAATAAATTGCTTATTTTTTAATGAAAATAACTACGG
>NW_016806225.1:2636957-2639004 GCF_001698545.2 Rhinopithecus bieti | reverse complement strand
AAAAAAAAAAAAAAAAAAAAGACAGTAAAATAGATCCTCCATCAGAAAAAAAAGAAAACCACAAATACTCCAAAATAGAAACGATAGATATGCATATATATAAATTTGAATAAATTGCTTATTTTTTAATGAAAATAACTACGGAGGAAATAAAGGAGTTGTTAAAAAGCTATATCCTAAAAGAGAACCAGGCCTAGAGAGTTCCAAAGGTAATATCTTCAAATCCTTAAGGAATAGATTATTCTGATGTTGTTGCAACTATTTGAGGACATAAGAAGAAAGCTTTTACTTTAAAAAAAACATAATCAGATAAGACTCACCTCCCAAACTGGGAAAAAAATAGGACAAACAAAAAACATTATGAACTGATATCACTGCTAAATATTGATACAAAAATAAAAAAAAATTAGCAAATAAACACAGAGCAAATCATACTCAGTGACAAAGTGGTCCTTGTTTTGTTTTGAGACAGAGCCTTGCTCTGTCACCCAGGCTGGAGTGTAGTGGCACAATCATAGCTCATTGAGGCTTCAAACTCCCAGGCTCAAGTGATCCTCCTACCTCAGCCGCCTGAGTAGCTGAGACTACAGACACATGGCATCACGCCTAGCTAATTTCTTTATTTTTTATTATTTTTGTTTTGGAGAGACAGGGTATCCCCACGTTGCCCAGGCTGGTCTCAAACTCCTAGGCTCAAGAGATCCTCCTGCCTCACCTTGCCAAAGTGCTAGGATTGCAGGCATGAGCCACCGCACCTGGCCCAAGTGGTCTTAATAAAACTGATTCTTCTTTGTAACACTTACAACAATTTACACTTACATATTCTACTTATATGTTTATATGCTGTTATGAGCCCCTCTTCCTGGCCAGGTTAGCTACATGAGGACATAGAGCGTGTCTATTATTTACAGTATACATTCTTTAAGTAGAATTGAGCACAGTGAGCACACAGTAAACATGTGAATTTAATTAACTATGGGAATGAAAGAGGGATTCTTTAAGAAATTCATTAATATAGTTCATCAAGTTTCATAGGCACTCCTAATAAAGAACTTGTTGGTAAAATACCAGAAGTGTTCTCATTACAGTAAGAAATGAGAACCAGGATGCTCACTCTGCACCGTGTGCTCATCTTGAATATTGTACAGTGAGCATTAGTACCTTTTTAAAAAGTGATTATCAAAGTCATGTTGTATCCATGAGAGGTAGCAAAGTACATAATATTGCTTGTGTGATTGATAAAGATGGGAATAAAAAAAAGAAAATAGCAAGCGAGGGTAGTCAGAAGAAAGAAACCTGACTTCTGGTGAGTGGCCCCCTTTGCCAGTGGTGGTGATCATTCTTAAAGGACTCCAGGCCTGGTGCGGTGGCTCAACCTGTAATCCCAGCACTTTGGGAGGCCGTGGCAGGTGGGTCACCTAAGGTCAGGAGTTTGAGACCAGCCTGGCCAACATAGTGAAACCCCAGCTCTACTAAAAATGCAAAACTTAGCTGGATGTGGTGGTGGGCACCTGTAATCCCAGCTACTCAGGAGTCTGAGGCAGGAGAATCATTTGAATCCATGAGGCGGAGGTTGCAGTGAGCTGAGATCGTACCATTGCACTCCAGCCTGGGCCACAAGAGTGAAACTCCATCTCAAAAAAAAAAAAAAAAAAAAAGTACTCCAAAGCCTCTGGGACCATCAGGAAACTAGGAAGGCCAGGAAGTCCTTCTCTATCCATGGAATGCTTTGGTTATCAGAGACAAATTAATAAATAAAATGTTTATGGCTCTCATAAGGAAACGTTGATGGCAACCTAGGAAAATTTTTGAAAGGAGATATATTGATGAAAATCTAAGAGGGAATTGAGAGGGCCAAATTTCAAGAACAGGTCAGCACAGGTTAGAAAAACTGGTGTTGTCATGAAAAAATGCTCACCATCACTTGCCATCAGAGAAATGCAAATCAAAACCACAATGAGATACCATCTCACACCAGTTAGAATGGCAATCAGTAAAAAGTCAGGAAACAACAGGTGCTGGAGAGGATGTGGAGAAATAGGAACAC
>NW_016806225.1:2633358-2635482 GCF_001698545.2 Rhinopithecus bieti | reverse complement strand
AGAACTTAAAGTATAATAAAAAAAAAAAAAAAAGAAAACTGGTGTTGTTCTAATGATGAAAGTATATATGGTAATTATTGATAATTAAGAAAATAGAGAAAGATACAAAGAAAAATATGAAAATCTGTGTAACTGAGCACTGTACAACAGAGTGCGGCTGGTACTCTCTGGAAGGCAGTTTGCTAGTATATTTCACAAGCCTTCACAGTGGCTGTAGTCAGGAATTCCCCTTTAGGTGATTTTCCTAAGGAAATAGGCAGAGTGATATACAAAGACTTATGTTCGAGAATATTCATCACAGCTACACTTTTAACAGTAAAAAAAAAAAAAAAAAAACTAAATATCCAAAAATAGGGAATTGCCAAAATAAATTATATATTCATACAAAAGCATTCTTTATGCTTTTGTATGGATATACAATTCATACAAATTCATGCTTTAGAAAAATACTTAATGGCATAGAAAATACTTTAGGTAAATAAGTTCCTAAGTGGTATATACTTGGAAAATAAGCTCATAAGTAGTATATACCTTATGATTCACATGTTGTAACATATTCATACTTATAGATAGGAAAATAACAATATGTCCCAATGTCAAAAATGATTTGGGGGGAGTGCTGAAACTACAAGTGATTTTAATTTTCCTTTCCAGGCTTTTCCACATTTTCTAAAAATTTTTAAATGAATGTGTTTACTTGTGTAGATTTTTTTTAATGAATTTAAAGTTAATTCATTATCCTAGTGCTAGAGATAACCACTGACAATATCTTGATGTAGTTTCTTCTAGTCTTTTTTCTGTGCTTACCTAAGTACTTTCTATTTTTAAGTATAATGTTAGAAGAACACTGCATTACAATTCTGTATTTCCACCTATCCTCATCAACCACCCCCCAAAAATACTTAGAAGTACTCAACACCAGCCTAGAAATAACTTACAGGTTAAAATAGTGATTAATTAGTTGACAATTGTGCATGCTTTGAAAATATAATGATTGGCTACAGAAATTGATAGTTTGTTTAGCTATCAATAACAGAGAATTCTAGTTTTGTTTTTGTCTTTATTTAAGTATAATATAAAATCAGATAGCGGTTAAATCAGATGACCTTTAAGGTCCTTTGCAATTCTGAGGTTCTGAGGCTAATGGAACAGTACGTTTAACTCCTTCTCCATTAATTGTCCTTTTGGGAAACCTGGCTGTTCAGACCCCAAGATCATAATCACATTGTGCTCTGATTTCAGACAGTGTTTAGGAGGAAATCAAGGTCCCTCAAGAGCTAACCTACAAACTTAAACCATCAAGTGACACACAGATCTCTATAGCTATTTAAAATGCCTAGGTTAGCTAAGATGTGACTATTGGCATCATCAATAGGAAATACGTAAAAGAATCAGGTCAAGGCCGGGCGCGGTGGCTCAAGCCTGTAATCCCAGCACTTTGGGAGGCCCAGACGGGCGGATCACGAGGTCAGGAGATCGACACCATCCTGGCTAACACGGTGAAACCCCGTCTCTACTAAAATACAAAAAACTAGCCAGGCGAGGTGGCGGGCGCCTGTAGTCCCAGTTACTCCGGAGGCTGAGGCAGGAGAATGGCGTAAACCCGGGAGGCGGAGCTTGCAGTGAGCTGAGATCTGGCCACTGCACTCCAGACCGGGCGACAGAAAGAATCAGGTCAAAAGACATCTTAAGATGGAGAGAGACCTGACTGTAAGGGCCTCTTTGTTGAGAACTGGGGTTTGTTTTTAGAATTTATTACCTGATCTCCTGTGTCAATTATGGTTTTTTTTGTTTGTTTGTTTTTTTAAGACGGAGTCTGGCCTTGCTCTGTCGCCCAGGCTGGAGTGCAGTGGCACGATCTCCGCTCAGTGCAAGTTCCGCCTCCCAAGTTGACGCCATTCTCCTGCCTCACCCTCCCGATTAGCTGTAGTTGGGACTACAGGCGCCCGCCACCATGCCCAGCTAATTTTTTGTATTTTCAGTAGAGACGGGATTTCACCGTGTTAGCCAGGAGGGTCTCGATTTCCTGACCTCGTGATCCACCCGCCTCGGCTTCCCAAAGTGCTGGGATTACGGGCGTGAGCCACCGTGCTCAGCCAATTATGATTTTTAACTGAAAGAAAA
>NW_016806225.1:2621426-2630413 GCF_001698545.2 Rhinopithecus bieti | reverse complement strand
ATATATAAAAAATACCTTTTCAAATAAAAGGAGGAAAACTCAGATATATTATGGCCAAGTAGATCAACAGCAACAAAGGGAGTATTTCTCCTTTGCATTGCCTCTGACATAATTTTTTGATTTCATGTAAAATTATTTTGAACTTTCAGTGAATTTTAGCTAAATTATGGAATTATTTGCAGCAGTAACTTCAAGAGACATAAGACAGAAAGCATTCTTTTCTTCCTTACAGAAAGATGATGTTGTCGGAAAATGCTCCATTACTTTCAAGTTACTTTTTCTTAATGGCTGTTTGGAACCTATGAAAAGTTTATTCTCATAAGGGATGAGTTCATCTTTAGCATAGAAAATAAATAGTTATTGCTTATGTAAACCTTAAATTGGTGGTCCACCCTGAGAAATGAATACTCAACTCTGGTCCTCTTTCCAATTATTGTCATTGTCAAAAATATTTTTAGTGAAACTTCTAGGTGTCTCCTAACAAAAAGGCTTATATATAGACTTAGTACAACTCACTTGATCTTAGCCAAAAGGCTGAGAAGCAATGACTTAATACAACTCTAAGTAAACTCAAGAAGTGAGTTGCATTTCACTTTCTAGTCTTCTCATCTATTTGGTTTTTAAATTTTCAGTATAGCTTAATAGTTATTTTTCTCATTAATGTCACATGGACAATCTGACTTTTCTTATCTCCTCCCTCCATTGTTTTTGCCTTTCCCATCTACTCGTAATTATAACCTCCACAGCATTCTTTCAACAGTTAGGGCTGGAAAAGAAGCATCTTGCTCCAAAGATTAGAAAAAAATAATAATAAAGCACACAGTCACACAGCAGAACTTTAGCTGATTAAGCAAATTTGAAATCCAGCATGGCTCGGGCAATGAGGCCACTGCTTACTACTGTCACATTCCTTCCTACACCTCTCACAACCATGTTCATTCTTAAACCATAATTGGTGTATTTGCTACTCTACCACATAAGCTTAAGATATTTATTTGTTAATTCAATCTCAAATATGTTCTTTGTGTTTTTTGTTTTCTTTTTCAGCCTCATTGACTGTTATTTCAGTAAAGGCCGTCTCAGGCATGATCACTTTTTCTATGATGGATAAAATGCAACTAACTTATCCCATTTTCTATATCATGTTTATCATCATGATAGCATCTTGTGTTTTCCAAGTCAAGTAAGTTAGCTTCTGCATATTCACTAATCTTTCAACATTCCTGTGCTTCTCCGGGCATTAATCTTTATTGGATTCAGATGATAATTAAAATGAGATACAACTGATTTCTAAGGGTGAAGGGCCTGTAGCTTGTCCTCAGTCAGTGTGCCTTGCTTCCTCCTTTGCATCCAATAATGAGTTTTTACGAAGAGTTGCCTTCATGTCTTGTGAGTTCTAAAGCGCAGCCTTAATCCAGCTAAGTGCACTTTGATACTTTCCTGATGCTCTTCTGCTTGTAATTAATATCCATGGTACACAGGTTGTCATTAGCAATAAATCAAAGGGGCAGGTCCACATCCAGGCTTTCATTCTAAATATAGGACACACATGAACCCTTCACCTTCATTTCTTAGCTCATGCTCACTAATTGCCCAGAGATGGACGAAACCAGACATTTGGCCGGGAGGGAAATCCTTTCCCCAAAATTTTGCATCTTTGGTCAGAATTTCCTTTGTATCCATGGGATTGCAGAATGATTGTTTTATGTTTCTCTTGGGGCCTAATAGTGGTGACATGGAACATTTTTAATTTCTGCTCTTCCCTGCCCCCACTTCCATCAGCTCTGATCACTTCCCCTCCATCTCTCACACTGGGATCGTGCCTTTGCCTGCTGGGCTTTCTTGAGTTGACCTGAAAGTTTTCTGTTCACCCCAAAATGCTGTGCAAAAGCACCATCCCAGATAAGAAATCAGAGCTCAAAATCAGTACAAGAGTGGTTCCTTCTGTAGGTGTGAGAAGTACCATCTAATTGTTATGGACTGAAGATAGGCCCTGTTACAAGGTCTGTGGAGAATTACTGGAGAAACCCAATGTTTTGTCGCTGGTTTGTCATCTCCTTATAAGTCTGTGTTTCTAATACTTGTATTTTGCTATTTTTTTCTCTTTCTTCTTCTGAATTAATTGGTACTGCCACAATATCTTTTGGGATTAGTGGCATTATCTTCATACCATACTTTGTAAATTTGACAGGCAGACACAATTGGGGGTAAACTGCATTCTGTCACCCTGTCTCAATCTCTGCACCCATCACACTGTACAACTGTGGTTCTCAGCCCTGGTTGCCCATTAAAATGATCTGGGTTTTGCACATATATGTGTACATGCATGTATATGACCTGACTTTTGTACATATACGTACATGCAGGCATACAAGAACATACATGCATTTATGTATACCTACATATGTGTATGTATACACACACACACACACACACACAGATACACACAGGATCTACCCACAAAGTACTTTTTTCAATTGCTCTAGAGTAGGACCTAAGCATTCGTGCTTTTTAAAAGCACCCCTGTGATAGTACAATTCACTGCTTCAAAAAACAATCTAGTCCCGAGCAGGGCAGCACAGCACAGTTGTGGGAACTGCTTTTGTGTTGGTGGCCAGAATGAGAAGTTGAGCTCCCACATATGCTCTGCAGCTGGAGCACTCAGCATTGTTTTTGAAACATTAAACATTCCTTTACTTCTCCATCTTCTTTCTTGGCACGTGGCATGTCAATGGATAGCTCTACTATTCCCCAGATATGATATTTAACAGATTCTAGGGTCTATCCTAATGAATCAGGCCCAGTGTGATACTGGTCCAGCAGCTTGAATCGCTTCCAACTCAAACTTCTGTGGCCTCGGAATATGATTAATTGCTTTTCATTGTTACTGTTGTTGGTTTAAACAGACCATAAAACCTGACATCTGATCTCATACATCAGATGCATATAAGCTATGACTGCTGATTGGAAATGCCCTTTCACTGCACCTCCTTTCCCTTTGTAGTTGTAGCTAAAGAACACGCATTTCTTGAAGTTATTGTTAACTTATTGCTGAATGTCTCTTAAAGCCAAAGCTCCAGTAAGTGCCTTCTGCTCTAGGTTCCTGAATCAAGCCACGAAACTCTACAATACGACAAGAGTGGTGCCAGTTAATCATATTTTCTTTACAATCAGTGCCATCATTGCAGGTGAGTTTTGGTTTTCTATACATAGGTGATTCCAAGCATAAATTAAGTATCTCCCAGAGTAAATGAGAGGATCCAGAAATCTTTAGGTTGTAAGGATCTCTGTTGCCTCCACCTGGTGTCTGAATTTCCCCTATGACAGTCCTCCAGGAGAGGTTCCTCTACTTTTTGTGAATGCTGTCTGCCTCCTGGCTCAGCTCGGTCCTGCTTTGGATCACTCTCATTCTCTGGAGATTTCTAAGTAGAAAATGTGTTCTTATATTGGAGCTGAAGTGAGTTTCCTTGCAAATTCAAGACACTCATCTTTGTTCTTCTTGTTGGAGTCTTTCCCTTGCCAGCCCTTGTATTAGTCCATTTTGTGTTGCTATAAAGGAATACCTGAGACTGGGTAATTTATTTTAAAAAGAAGTTTATTTGCCTCATGGTTCTGCAGACGGTACAGAAGCATGGTGCCAGCATCTGCTTCTTGTCAGGACCTCAGGAAGCTTTTACTGTGGCAGAAGGCAAAGGGTGAATAGGCGTGTCACATAGCAAGAGATGGGGCAAGGGAGAGGGGTAGGTCCCAGTATCTTTAACAACCAGATCTCATATGAACTCAGGACTGACAGAGGACACCAAGCCATTCATGAAGGATCCACCCCTAGGACCCAAACACCTTCCTCTAGGCCCCACCTCCAACATTTGGGGATCACATTTCAACATGTGATTTGGAGGGGACAGATATCCAAGCTATATCAGCCCTTCTGATCATCAAAGCAACTGAAAGATCCTCTTGAGTCTTATCTCTGGGCCATACATGCCCAATTCTACTAACTCTTCCCTATATGCCCCTCGCCAGCTTGATCAGAGAGCACAATCCAAAACTGAATTCAATGTTCCAGGGAAAGCCTGAGAGACAAGAATAGAAACTACTGCCTTTGCTATTCTGGCCTCTATTTTTCTACTATTGCAGTTCTTTTATTAGTATGGACCATTTTTTTAAAATATGACAGGCATGATAACATTAAAACTAAAAGTATAAATTTGAAATTCAGTCCAAACCAAAAACAGTTGATTCAAGTATACCATTTCTAAATTTGGTACTGGTATGCCCTCATTCATTGGCTTATTTGATGTATTTACCACCTTCTTGATCTTGAGAGTTCATTTCTCAATGTAAAGTTTATGTATTTGAGGCAGTAATTGAAGATTATCTCTTTCCTAAATGATACATTTTTTTTTTTATTTTATGGAAAACAATGTGACTGTCAGTGGGTAGTTCTTTAAAGTAATTAATGCGTTTTCTGTTTCCCAAACTTGACACTTAATATTTAAAGAAAAAGATTCTATCCCATAACGTCTGATTTTTTAGTATTTTAAGCTAGTTAACAAAGTAAGAAAATATTGCATATTGATGTGTCTTAGAATTATTGGAAAAGGAAAATAGGCCAAAAAGAGTCACAGAAATGGCATAAGCCTGATAGTTAATGTGCATAAAGAATATAGTTGCCCTGATCAGAAGGTTTTGTGCAGCCTGGGAACAAAGCAAAATGTTATCTCTAAAAAATTAGGGGGAAAATCAGCCAGGTATGGTGGCACATACCTGTATTCCCAGCTACTCAGGAGGCTAAGGCAGGATGATTGTTTGAACCCAGAAGTTCGAGGTTACAGTGAGCTATAGTCACACCACTGCTCTGAAGACTGGGTGACAGAGCAGGACCCCATCTCTAAAAAAAAAAAAAGTTAAAAATAAATAAAGATTTTCTAGGAGAACCAACAGGGCTGGGTCTTAATACTCAGCATACAGAGTAATTAATGAGTCAGGGGGATGCTGAGACCTTTTGGGAGGCATAAGAGTCCCTCTGATGTTACTGGTGAGTGGAATGGTGGTGGAGCTTGCTGACTACTTCTTCTCTCTGCCTCCATGAGAAAGCATAGCTTACAATTAAGATGAGACCATATTTTGCCTACTAATTAGTCAAGTTTTGTTTGTTCTTTTTATTGCATTATCCAATGCTGATAAGGCTACAGTATCACAGGCACTCTTATGGGCTGGGTAACATGGTGCCACCCTCCTAGAACTGAGTTTTGTAGTTTTTATCAGAAGCCTTAAAATATTTCTATTCTTTGATTCTACAAGTCAACAACAAAACCCAAATAATCTGATTTTAAAATGGGAAAAGAACTTGTATAGATGTTTTTGAAAAGAAGATACACAAATGACCAAAAGACGTGAAAAGATGTTCAACACCTAATCATAAGGGAAATGCAAATCAAAACCACAATGAGATATAATCTCACACTCAATAGGATGGCTGCTATTAACAAGAGAAAACAACAAATGGTGGTGAGGATGTGGACGAACTGGAACTTTCGTACACCGTTGGTTGGGATGTAAAATGGTGCCGCCATTATGGAAAACAGTGTGGCAGTTCCTCAAAATATTAAAAATGGAATTACCATATGATCTAGCAATTTCACTTCTAGGCAAGAGAATTGAAAGCAAGGTCTTGAAAAGACATTTGTATATGTATGTTCATAGCAGCATTATTCACAATAGCCAGAAGGTAGAAGCAACCCAGATGTCCATCAACAGATGAATAAACAAAACATGGTATATATATACAATGGAATATATTCAGCTTTTAAAAGGAAGGAAATTATAACACATGCTACAACATAAATGAACCTTGAGAGCATTATGGTAAGTGAAATAAGCCAGTCACAAAAAGAAAAATATTGTATGATTCCATTTATATGTGATATCTAGAGTAGTGAGATTTATAGAAACAAAAGTAGAACGATGGCTGAGGGGAGGAGGAAATGAGTAGAATTTCAGTTTTACAAGATGAAAAAGTTCTGGAAATTGGTTGCAAAACAGTGTGAACCTACTTATCACTACTGAATTATACACCGAAAAAAATAGAGATAGTAAATTTTATGTTATGTATATTTTACTACAATGTATTTATTTATTTATTTATTTTGAGACAGGAGTTCTTGCACTGTCACCCAGGCTTGGGAGCTGGCAGTGGCCAGATCTCAGGCTCACTGGCAAGCCCTCGCCTCCCGGGTTTAATGCCCATTCTCCTTGGCCTCAGTCCTCCGAGATAGCTGCGGACTACAGGGCGCCTCGCCCTCGCCCGGTAGCCATTTTTTTGCCTATTTTTTAAGTAGCAGACGCCGGATTTCACCTGTGTTAGCCAGGATGGTCTCCATCCCCTGACCTCAGTATCCGCCCGCTCTCGGTCTCAAACTGTGCGGATTACAGGGCTTGAGGCACCTGTGCCCAGGCCTACAATGTTTTTAAATTGGGGGAAAAAAATAGCCAGGTGTGGCGGTGCACACCTGTAGTCCCAGCTACGCAGGAGGCTGAGGCGGGAGTATCACTTGACCTGGAAGTCCAAGGTTACAGTGAGCTATAATCACGCCACTACTCTCCAGCCTGGGTGATGGAGCAGGACCCCATCTCTAAAAAAATAAAAGTTAAAAATAAATAAAGGTTTTCTAGGAGGACCAAGAAAATCTTTGAAAACAGAAATTCCACTTCTAAAAACCCCCACGAAAATTCATAAAATACTTGGGAAAATGAGGCATACCTCATTTTATTGTGCTCTGCAGATACTGCATTTTTTACAAATTGAAGGTTTGTGGCAATCCTGCATCAAACAAGTCTGCTGGAATCATTTTTCCGACAGCATGTGCTCACTTCATATCTCTGTGTCATGTTTCAGTAATTATTGCATTATTTCAAATTGTTATTATTATATCTGTTATGGTGATCTGTGATCAGTGATCTTTAATGTACTACCATAATTGTTTTGAGACACCACAAACTGCACCTGTGTAAGACTGCCAACTTACCAATAAATGTATGTGTTCTGATGCTCCACTGACCAGCTGTTCCCACATCTCTCTCCTTCCCCTTGGGCCTCCTTATTCCCTGGGACACAACAATATTGAAATCTGGCCATTTAATAACCCTACAATGGCCTGTAACTGTTCAGGTGAAAGGAAACATCACACAATCCTTCCGTTAAGTCAAAAGCTAAAAACCGTTAAGCTTAGTGAGGAAGGCATGTCAAAAGCCAAGATAGGCTGAAAGGTAGACCTTCTGCACCAAACAGCCAAGTTGTGAATGTAAAAGAAAAAAGTTTCTGGGCTGGGTGCGGTGGCTCATGTCTATAATCCCAGCACTTTGGGAGGCTGAGGCGGGCGGATCACTTGAGGTCGGGAGTTCGAGACCAGCCTGACCAACATGGAGAAACCCTGTCTCTACTAAAAATACAAGATTAGCTGGGCATGGTAGTGCATGCCCGTAATCCCAGCTACTCGGAGGCTGAGGCAGGAGAATTGCTTGAACCTGGCAGGCGGAGGTTGCGGTGAGCCAAGATGACACTATTGCACTCCAGCCTGGGCGAGAGAGAGAGAGAGAGAGGGAGAGAGAGAGAGAGTTATTAACCATTCTGAAAAGCCTAGGGCCCTTAAGAATTATGCTAAATCTACTCTGCCTGTACTCTCTAAATGAAACAACTAATCCTGGATAACAACACATCTGTTTATGGCATGGGTTACTGAATATTTTAAACCCACTGTTGAGACTTAATGACCAGGAAAAAGATTCCTTTGAAAATATTACTGCTTATTGGCAATGAACCTGATCACCCAAGAACTCTTATGGAGATGTACAAGGAGATGAATGTTGTTTTCATGCCTGCTAACACAACATTCATTCTGCAGCCCATGGATCAATGAGTAATTTTGACTTTCAAGTCTTATTATTTAAGAAATACATTTCATAAGGCTATAGCTGTCATAGATAGTGATTCTGCCAATTGATCTTAGCAAAGTAAATTGAAAACTTTCTGATTTTCTTGATGTCATTAAGAACCTTTGTGATTCATGGGCGGAGGCTAAAATATGCACATTGACAGGAGTTTGGAAGAAGTCTGTTCTAACTCTCCTGGATGATTTTGAAAGGTTCAAGACTTCAGAGAAGGCAGTAACTGCAGATGTGATGGAAATAGGAAAAGAACTAGAATAGAAGTGGAGCCTGAACATGTGACTGGATTGCTACAACTTCATGATCAAACTTTATGGATGAGGAGTTGCTTTTTTTTTTTTTTCCGTGATCTGTGGTTTTCTTTTTAATTATCTTTAGTCTTGCGATCACACATAATTTTAAAATTTGTGTATATCTCCGCTACTTTAATCCTTTTAAGTTGGCAAATCCTTTTAAGTTGACCATTCCCAATCACAAATACACCGTTCTACAGATTTATGTTTCTGAATGGCTGTTTAAAGACAATCCTAAATTATAACTTAGTTTGACTTAGATTGTAAAGAATTCAGAGTGAAGTTTAACTTGCTACTATTTTAAAAGCATGTGACCTTATAGATTTGTAAGATGTGAGAAGTGTTGAATAATCTTTAATATTACACATAAACCATACTAAAATGCTTTTCAATAAGTAAAAGGAACCATTTTAAATACAGGGAATTATAATTAGATTGGCATCGTTAAGGCCAAAATTCTAGACATTGCTACCTTATTTATCTTCAACCCTTGCCTTTAAGAGGCAAATGAACACAAAACACAGGTGAATCTTGCTTGGTTCTGAGACAGTGAAGGAATTTCCCCAGTATTTAAATATATTCACATAACCAGCTATATAAATCTAAATATAAAACCAATCTCCAGTAAGTTTTAAGATGGCACTCACCATCTTTGCGAAAAGTTGAACATTACTAACAAAGTCTAATAATATCTTTAGAAGGGGTAAACAGTGATGGCATTTACTGAATTGGAATTACTATTAAAAT
>NW_016806225.1:2613592-2620689 GCF_001698545.2 Rhinopithecus bieti | reverse complement strand
ATCACCCATATTTAATTCTCTTTTAGTCGCTGGCGCAACAAAGATTCCCGCTCCGAAGCAGGACGTCCCCACTCTCTCAGGAGTTGCTTTTTATAAAAGAGCAAAGAAAGTGGTTTCTTGAAGTGGAAACTACTCTTGGTGAAGATGCTAGGAACACTGTTGAAATGAAAACAAAGGATTTAGAATATTTCAGTAACCTAGTTGATGAAGCAGCAGCTGTGTTCGAGAAGATTAAGTAGAGATTTTGAAAGAATTTCTACTGTAAGTCAAATGCTATCAAACAGCATTGCATGCTACAAAGAAATCTTTAACAAGAGTTAATTGATGTGGCAAACTTCATCATTGTCTTATCTTAAGAAGTTGCCACAGCCACCCCAAACTTCAGCAACCACAACCCTGATCAATCAGCAACCATCAACACTGGGGCAAGTCCCTCCAATGAGCAAAAAGATTAGGACTCACTGCAGGCTCAGATGATCATTAGCATTTTTAGCAATAAAGTATTTTAATTAAGGTATGTACTTTTTTTTAGACATAATGCTATTGCACATTTGATAAACTATAGTATAGTATAAACATAACTTTTATGTACACTGGGAAACCAAAAATTTAGTGTGACTTGCTTTATTGAGAGATTAGCTTTATTGTGATGTGGTCTGGAACCAAAACCACGTATTTCCAAGATACGCCTGTACAAAGAAGTACATTGCTGCTTTACTAAAGAAAAAAAAATGAAAAAAAAAAAAGAGAAAAAAGATGTAGAACCAACTTGAAATGCCCTTAGAGAAATGAATATTATGGTATATCAGTTTAAAATAACATGAAAACTGGCGGGGCACAATGGCTCACGCCTGTAATCCCAGCACTTTGGGAGGCCGAGGTGGATGGATCACGAGGTCAGGAGATCGAGACCATCCTGGCTAACACTGTGAAACCCCGTCTCTACTAAAAAATACAGAAAATTAGCCGGGCGAGGTGGCGGGTGCCTGTAGTCCCAGCTACTCAGGAGGCTGAGGCGGGAGAATGGCGTGAACCTGGGAGGCGGAGCTTGCAGTGAGCCAAGATTGCGCCACTGCACTCCAGCCTGGGAGACAGAGTAGACTCTGTCTCAAAAATAAATAAATAAATAAATAAAATAACATGAAAACATTAAAATGGTTATAAGGAAGTATGTAATAACCTGGAGTGTGCTTCAGAAACTTTCATTCATTCAACAAATATTCATTAGAACTGGACATGACTTCTTCCTGTAAGAAGTTCATTCCCTAGGTAAGAAGATAAGGTGAAGATTGAGAAAGCTCCTTGAGGATAGGTCTCTGTCCTGTCGTTTCTCCAAGACCTAGAGCAGTGGCTGACACACAGCAGACGTTCAATAAACATTTGTTGGCTGGCTAGCAAGGATAACACCATACACAAAAATATTTAATTCCAGGCGACATATAACTTAAAGATATCTTATTTAACAAAAACTCTATGAAGGCTTTGGAACTTTACAGAAAAATCATTGAGACCAAAAGGGATAGAAGCAACGTTCATCAAAGTAGATGATGCATCCTTGTTTATCTGTGGAAGACCAGAGGAAGATGAGATGAGGGTTGGCAGTGGGAAGTGGAGCTAAGGTAGCACTTCAGCTGCTAGAGTGTGCTTTGGTGCTTGAGTTGCCCTGGGGCCAGACCACCAGATCACTGGTATCGCCACAAGTGACAGCATGCATGGCAGCAGCTGGCCTGAGGCGGACCTGCCGTGTCAGAGGCCCCAGAGTCCACCAAGACTCTTGGGCCAGGCTGGCTGACTCCTGACCTAAAACTGCAGGTGGGGAATAGTCACTAGAGTGTTGTTTTCTTGTATGTTCCAGTGGGGCAATCCTGGACTGGATGAGAAATTTCTGCTTGCAAATATATGTCAATTATGTTGATTTTATAATAATGATAATTATATCAGGTCTACAAATCTATGTTCTTTTTGGAATAATTCAGAATGTGTGGCCTGCAAATTTTCTTAAACTAAACTGCTGAATGTGCATTTTAAGGGTGACTAAATTTACTTTGAAAAAATAACATATTAACATAAGTTTACAAACAATATTTAGCTATTATAAATAACCTTACTTCAAAATCAATTTTATCTTCTTTTCCTGTGTCACAGGTATCATATTTTATCAGGAATTCCTTGGTGCTGCTTTTCTCACTGTATTTATATATCTTTTTGGGTGAGTAAATGTCTCAGAGGTAAAGTATGTGAAATTCTATTACTTTTACATAGGATTTTTGGCATCGTACCAGAGGTATAGAAAATTGGAAAATAATATAAGAAACGTCAGTTTCCTGAGCTCCTAAAAGAAACATATTTTTTAACTTAAGGCCCTACATGGGGCTCACTGTCTTTGGCTTTGTGACTTAAGTATTCCTCTGAAGCTCTGAAACATCGGGGATTTTCAATTCCAGGCCAAAGACAAGATACATCCACTGGCCCTTGTAGTTACTCCATGACCTTTCTGTACCGTATTAGACCTACTTCACTCTTGGGAACCCCTAGATTAGATCTAAATTAGAGAATCATGATCCTCTAGGGTCGCCCAAAATAAAAGACCAAGATAGGCAGATCCCTTGCTTTAGTCATGATAACGTCATGTTGGTAGTGTCCCTTCCTTGTGTCAGAGTGTGCAGCTTGAACTCTTCCTAGAGATTTGGTGGGCATCATTGCTAGCATTGCTTGCAAACAGAAAGCAGAACTTTGACAATATATCGCCAGTGTATAGGAGCTTCCATGAGTCCATGAGGCACTTCATTAAATGTTTAGCTGCTTCTGATCTGATATTCAGCATGACCATTGTTATGCAAACTTAAGCCTAGGCTATTTTCTGTGTAGGAAGCCATCTATCTTGAAAATTCAATTTCATAAGATATTTGGTCAAAGCCAAACTTCTGAGGTCTGGAAATTATGACTACTCTTATGGCCAAGGACAACTAGATTTGTCAGAAAATTAAAGAATAAATTATTTTTTCTCTTGTGTCACATGCCAGAAATGGATCTGGGCATGCATGGGTAGAAAATGAGACAGGGTGTCTACCCAAAGGGTTTTGAGCCTGAATTAGCCCCCAGATGGTAAAAACCCGGGGGAGAGATCTACTGGAATCTGCCCAAGTCTTGGTTCTGGGTAGAACTATTGGCTGTGCTAATTAAGACAAGTACTAGGAAGCTTACCAGAAACTGGATGAACAAAACCAATGGGATTTATGTCATCATGTAGAATACGGAGCTCAGTTATTTAATATCATGAGTCTGT
Source organism: Rhinopithecus bieti (assembly GCF_001698545.2). Taxonomy (NCBI): domain Eukaryota; kingdom Metazoa; phylum Chordata; class Mammalia; order Primates; family Cercopithecidae; genus Rhinopithecus; species Rhinopithecus bieti. The sequence continues at coordinate 2,617,403 of NW_016806225.1, read as the reverse complement.
TTCAGTGTTCTTGTATTCTTTATTAATATTATTCTTACAGGTGTTTTCTGTCATTCCTTGGTGTATTTTTGGTCACAAGAAATCGAGAAAAGGAACATCTGCAACAGTCTTATATTGATTTTGGAAATATTCCTGGTAAAAATCATATATTCTTTATAGTGGAAAATTTGATCCTTATAAATGAATAATTATTGGTATTATTTTGGGTGGTAAGTTAATATAAAACATAATTCTTACCCTTAAAAAATGTGCATTTAATAATGAAACCAAAGGTGATATTTTCAGTGTAAATGTTACTAATAATTTATTGAATATTAGTTTTGCACAGAACTGGGGATATAAGAGAACTGACCACGTTTCCTTGATTTGGGTGATTTGGAGGATTTCCTTTTTGGGTTTCCTTAAATTGGAAAAGGGTAGAGAAAAGAGTAGCAATGACTACCAGCAGCAGACCCCTGCCACTTTGAGAACCTTAAAGGAACATCCAAGGACAAAGGGTAGGCAGCTAAGGAACATGTGTTGGGGAAAGCCTGGGGTGGCTTGTGCACTGTGGCTCAGGACATGAGTAGCTTCTTCCCCCTTCCTCGCCCCACCTACACAGAGAGCAAACACTCTTTCCCGTTCTCACTCTCACTGAGAAATAACTCACCTAGTCATGTAGACAACAAAAGCCAAGTCCAGGACAGAGGAAACAGTCTACTGTGTCACCTCTTCCCCCATCCACCCACCCTCAGCACTCTCCAGCCTTATTGGGGGTATGGGGGGACCTATAGGTTTCCAGGCAGGAGTGGAGATATTCTCACAGCTTTCTCCACCATTCTGTTAGCATCATGCCTGTGAAGCAAAAACTAGGGAAGCCTCATCCCTAAGACTGAGAAATATGGCCCCATGCAATGAATTCTGTGTTCTCTTTGCCATTCGAGCCATCTTATCTGCTGGGAGCAGTCAATGAAAGAATTGGCATCAGCGGCAAAGGTGCGTGTGAGAGAAGCCTTATATGGTTAGAGGTTCTTTAGTAGGAAGTAAAGTTTGATTTTATTTATTTATTTATTTATTTATTTATTTTATTTTATTTTATTTTATTTTATTTTATTTTTTATTTTTTTTTTTTTTGAGACGGAGTCTTGTTCTGTCACCCAGTTCTGGAGTGCAGTGGCACAATCTCAGCTTACTGCAGCCTCCCCCCTCAGGGTTCAAGTGATTCTTGTGTCTCAGCCTCCCAAGTAGCTGGGATTACAGGTATGCACCACCATGCCTGGCTGATTTTTCTATTTCACCATGTTGGCCATGCTGGTCTCAAACTCCTGACCTCAAGTGATTTGCCTGCCTCAGCCTCCCAATGTGCTGGGATTATAGGTGTGAGCCACTGCGCCCAGCCTGATTATTTTTAACTCTATTTTTTTATTTCACAAAGCCCAGTGCATAGACTCCGTAGCAGCTTTAGAAGCCACTATCAAAGGCTATTTTTCTATGTTGTTATATGCATTCGACATGGAAAAGAAGACACAACCCTGGGGAGAAAGGCTTGGAGATGAGTGAATGCTTCATGTGAATCTCCAGACTAAACCCACCTGATTTCCATGCACAGCCTGTCGATCCTGTGGGGTGGGGACAGTGGCTCTGACACAGACAGCATGCTATCACACAGCTAGAGACATGGCATTCCAAGGGCCTTTCCTTCCTTGACATTCATCTCTTCTGTTTAGACAGTGCCCACATAGTATAAAAGAGAGGTGATAAAATGTGGCCTAGATTGAGGAGAAATTATTAAGACTCATTTTTCTGTAGGACCACAAAAGATTCTCTATGATTATTATCTCCACAGGGAAACAAATGTTGGACAAAATACAACCAGATTCAAATAGCTTATCCTATGGAACTTTGCCTGATGGAAGTGACTCAATAAACAGCCAAAGTGGAGAGAAGAAAGAGGTCTAAAATGCTGAGAGGGATGACTGTTGGCCTGTTATTCGATACCACCTTTTTAAAAAATTGCACATGTTCAATTTGTGTCAGCAGCTCTTTTATAAGCTGACATGTGCTAGCGTTCATTTCAGTCCTTTCCCCCACCTCAGCGTCTATGGACAATCGGGGGCTTCCTAAGCTCTGACAGTCCAATATTTCCATGGAATGTGATTTGAAGTGTTCCCCACACCCTGGACCTCTCCCTAGTGATTATCTAGCCAGCTACACCTTAATCAGAGCCCAGCTGCTCTAGCAGGAATGTTGCACAGAAATGTACATTTGCGGTTTGGCCATAGGTCGCATAGGTGGCTTCTCCCATGGGTAGTGTCAGTTGCTTCACTTTAAAAAGATACTTCAGCCCCATAGCCTGACTCCCAAAAGAAAGGCTTGAGAGTGCTCATTTTTTTCTAAGCCACCTTTTATAAGCCTCCCTATAAAAATCTTACCTTTCAAGTCCTAAATTAGAATCGCAAGTCATCTTTTCTGAAAACTAATGCTATCAAAGTCCTCCTTGGAAAATTAAGGGTCTCTTTAAAATTAGAATTTATAAATGGCATTCAGTGATGGTGTATACCAAAATTAAAAGACCTTGACTGGTGGGCTTTTTAAATGTAAGAAAGAGGAAGTTTAAGAAGTAGGACTCTGCTTGTTTCGGTAGCCCGTGTACTAAAATAGGAACAATGCAGAGAAGATTAGCACAGCCCCCGCGCAAGGCTGACACATAAATTCATGAAGCATTAGAGACAAAAAGTAGGACCAATGTTTCTTTATTTTGTAATAAAATATAGAATGGTGATGTTTTCTTCAGCTGTATGATTCTATTATACTTGAAACTGAAGAAAATTTAATATCCTATGCCTTTGTTTTATAGATCTTATAATTTATCAAGTGGGTTTATATGTCTTATTCTCCATGTAAGTCTAAAAAATCACATTTAAATTCTTAGTGATACTTTCACTACACATCATTTCTTCCCAAAGTCATTATCTCAAGCTTTGTAAATTCTTCGAGATAAAAGGAGAGTTGTGATTAGAGAACTGTATTTCAGTCATTTAAATCTGTAGACATAGAAGACAACACAGTGGTCAAACCTGAGCTTCAAGAGGAAGCCCAACTCCTCCTGTGCCCTGAATGACTTTTCCACTTCAATTCATCACATATCTACTAAGACACATTTGCATGTAGAATCCATAATAATATCTGTTATTTATGATCTACCTAATATTTAAAGGAGAAGGAAAGAGGTAGCCTTTGTTGTAGCCAACATCAAACAATAAGTCCCACCCTTCATGACATTTCAAAGCCATCAGATCAGGAGATAGAGACACAAAAAACCCTTCAAAAAATCAATGAATCCAGGAGCTGGATTTTTGAAAAGATCAACAAAATTGACAGACCACTAGCAAGATTAATAATGAAGAAAAGAGAGAAGAATCAAATAGATGCAATAAAAAAATGATAAAGGGGATATCACCACCGACCCCAGAGAAATACAAACTACCATCAGAGAATACTATAAACACCTCTATGCAAATCAACTAGAAAATCTAGAAGAAATGGATAAATTTCTGGACACATACACCCTCCCAAGACTAAACCAGGAAGAAGTTGAATCTCTGAATAGACCAATAACAGGCTCTGAAATTGAGGCAATAATTAATAGCCTACCAACCAAAAAAAGTCCAGGACCAGATGGATTCACAGCCGAATTCTACAGAGGTACAAAGAGGAGCTGGTACCATTCCTTCTGAAACTATTCCAATCAACAGAAAAAGAGAGAATCCTCCCTAACTTATTTTATGAGGCCAGCATCATCCTGATACCAAAGCCTGGCAGAGACACAACA
>NW_016806225.1:2583810-2611967 GCF_001698545.2 Rhinopithecus bieti | reverse complement strand
TCTACTCATCTGACAAAGGGCTAATATCCAGAATCTACAAAGAACTCAAACAAATTTACAAGAAAAAAAAACCCCATCAAAAAGTGGGCAAAGGATATGAACAGACACTTCTCAAAAGAAGACATTTATGCAGCCAACAGACACATGAAAAACCGCTCATCATCACTGGCCATCAGAGAAATGCAAATCAAAACCACAATGAGATACCATCTCACATCAGTTAGAATGGCAATCATTAAAAAGTTAGGAAACAACAGGTGCTGGAGAGGATGTAGAGAAATAGGAAGAGTTTTACACTGTTGTTGGGACTGTAAACTAGTTGAACCATTGTGAAGACAGTGTGGTGATTCCTCAAGGATCTAGAAGTAGAAATACCATTTGACCCAGCCATCCCATTACGGGTATATACCCAAAAGATTATAAATCATGCTGCTATAAAGACACATGCACACGTATGTTTATTGTGGCACTATTCACAATAGCAAAGACTTGGAACCAACCCAAATGTCCATCAATGATAGACTGGATTAAGAAAATGTGGTACATATATACCATGGACTACTATGCAGCCATAAAAAAGGACGAGCTCATGTCATTTGTAGGGACATGGATGAAGCTGGAAACCATCATTCTCAGCAAACTGTCACAAGGACAAAAAACCAAACACTGCATGTTCTCACTCATAGGTGGGAATTGAACAATGAGAACACTTGGACACAGGAAGGGGAACATCACACACCAGGGCCTGTTGTGAGGTGGGGGGAAGGGGGAGGGATAGCATTAGGAGATACACCTAATGTAAATGACAAGTTTATGGGTGCAGCACACCAACATGGCACATGTATACATATGTAACAAACCTGCATGTTGTGTACATGTACCCTAGAACTTAAAGTATAATAAATAAAATAAAATAAAAGCCTTCAGATCACTTTTGACATGTCTATCCAATATCATTCCAACCAATGGTCTTGCATGTAAATAGGTTGTTTAACTTGGTGGTATTGAGACTGTAACCTTAATGGTTCAGGTCTTTCAGTTTTGTTCTTTGTCATAATCTGCACTCCTGGCCATACTGACCAAACCTGGCTGCAAAGGAAAGAGATTTGAATTGATCACCAATGTATGAAAAATACAGAACCCATGTCTGGCTCCTAAACTCCTGGTAATAATTCCCACCATTGTGGAAAGTGTCCCATGCATTCAGATAAAGCAGTCATAATTTATGGCATATTTTACTGAACTGGTCCAGCATATTGGTACTACAAGGCTCAGCGGAGAAATGTATCTGGTGCCTTAAACTACAGTTTTCTGGTCACTCTTAAAATTGGTTTCAAAGATTGGGAAAACAATTAGATTGAAGAGTTTTGCTTCAAGTAGACCTACATTCGTAGCTAGAGTGCATGAGGTTTTCAGCATTGCAGAATTTCACACAGGCACAAGCATAACACCAGTACTTTAGCAGCCGCCAACAGTTGCATCTATTAAACGTTTTGAGAAATGACATTGACTTATGCACATTTAAGCAATCAACAATGTTTTAGAAGTCCAGGTAATATATTAAATGTATTCAGACCTAGTTTTACTTTCCATTTTATTGCTCCAAAGTAAGGTAAATAGGAGTTTTAGTTGTACTGGCTTGTAAGATTTTTTAAATTACGCAGTGCATGACAACAGCTAAAGCCAACTCAGTCTTTCTCTTGGCATTGTGAGTTGAGGACCTTTAGCCAACAGTTAGCTCATCTGACTGTCTAGACCAAGGGTCAGCAAAGTTTTCAGTAAAGACCCACAGAGTAGATATTTTGGAGATTGTGTTGTCTGTCCCAACAGACAGACATGGTGTCTGTCCCAACTACCCAACTCTGCCATTGTAGCACTAAAGCAGCCAAAGACAAGATGTAAACAGAAGAGCATGGCTGTGTTCCAATAAAACTTTATTACAGACCAGGCACGGTGGCTCATGCCTGTAATCCCAACACTCTGGGAGGCTGAGGCCGGCAGATCATCTAAGGTTAGGAGTTCGGGACCAGCCTGGTCAACATAGTGAAACCCCATCTCTACTAAAAGTACGAAAATTAGCCGGGCGTGATGGTGAGTGCCTGGACTCCCAGCTACTCGGGAGGCTGAGGCAGGAGAATCGCTTGAACCCGAGAGGTGGAGGTTGCAGTGAGCCAAGATCATGCCACTGCACTCCAGCCTGGGTGACAGAGTAAGACTGTCTCAAAAAAACAACAACAAACAAGCAAAACAAGTGGTCAGTCTATGAGCTATAGTTTGCCAACACCTGGTCTAGACTCTTCTGCCCTTGCTCTGCAGCTTCTTTCCTGTTGATTGGGCATTCAGGGAAGGAGTTTAAAAAGTGACACTCATGGCTCATGACAAATGAGATACTTTGGGAGTGTGAAACCATGGCTTGATATTTGTCTTCAGATATTTTTGCTTATATAAGTTATAAATGGAAGTGAGAAGTTCATTCTCAGTGTCCAAGTTTCTCTCTTTTGAAGGCAATGGTTCTTTTGTGAACACCACTAACTACATTCGAAAAGCCTCTCTGATCCCACATTCCAAGTCGATAATAGCTTTGGAAATGAGTAACAATGACCTCTCATGTAGTAGACTAAAGCAGAGGCCTTTACCACATGATTGTTTTTTGGCTTATATGTTTGCTTGTCCTGTAACTATAATACTTTCATTACCAGAATCACTTGAAAACAAATACAATAAAAAAATTTCTCAAGCGGTGACCCAGAATGAATTCCTCCCCCTCCTCAATACCCCACACACTCCTAGAGATTCTGTTCTGTGGCAACGTAAGAAAGAGAAAGACAGATTTCATAGATGTGTGCAATTCCAGTGCTATGAAAGAGTAATGGTGGTAATGTGTAAGTCTGGCTCCAAAGGATGCAGGTGTAATGGTGGACATGACTCAAATAGATAGAAATGTCGAGCCAGGTTCCCTAAGCCAAGAACCCTCTTTGTGCTCCTGTTTCCAAGCACGCAGCTCATCCAGGAATGGTGAGTATACACACTCAGCAATGCTGAAGGCTGCCTCAGTGCTTGCCAATTTAATAGTGACATGATGGACGTAAATATAGCAGTTACTAACATGAACCTTCCCAACACTCTTCCAGACTGCTTTACTTAAACTTTGTGGCTGGTTATAGAGGCAGTCTTTGCACTGGGCAGCTGCAAGGCTAATGCACGTGTTTGGCACCAATGAATGTGAGTCCTTTAGTGGGGTTGCTAGATAAACACCACACATTTTGAACTATTAGAACAAAATCTCAAAATTGAACCCAACCTGATTGTGTGGGGAATTTAGAGGCTGCTTCTAATCGTTAGACTCATCAACAGTCTGGCTCTTATTATGACCATCTTGAAGTAAAAAAAATAAAATAAAATTCCACACATACACAGTTTCCATGCAAATATAGACCAGCTTGGGCTATTAAACCTAGCATTTTAGCAATTGTGGTAAATGCAAGGAAGAGCCTTCCCACCCAGGAATTTTTGAGTTTTTTCCCTTTCTCACCAGCCTCGGGGTACCACACAACATGATATCCTGTGCCAGGAGAGCAAATCAGTTACAGGAGCTGTGGCCCATCCAAGGAAGGTTTTTTTTTTTTTCCTGAGAGGGAGGAAACTCCTCTTTTAATGTTAACATTGGTCCTTTTTGAGAGTTAATGAGTCCCAACCACAATGTAAAAGAGGAATATCAATCCCAATATCAAATAAATGTGGTGTTTCGGGGCGCACCCTGCTGGGCCAGGCACTGCCAAGAGTTTCATGGAGTTCCAGGCAAGATGTAAGATAGTCTCCATGTTCCAGGAAAGAATCTCCTTCCCAGGGAGCTGACAAGTGCATAGCCAAGAAAGAGCCCTCCATTCCTGGTGGGACCAGCATGCATGGACCAAAGCCACTTTGCACATTTGAGCTGCTGCTATCCAAACACGAGCCAGTCCTTCCAGTGTGCACGCATCCCACTTTCAGAATCTTTCCCTCATGGTTCTAATTTGAAAACCAACCTCAGAAATGTTCTGAGGCCTGGACTCTACTCCCTCTATCCAAAGCACCTCATCTAAACCTTCTCAACACTGTGCATGAACAAGGAGATGAACCAGCTCAAGAACTCTTGACCCAGGGACTCAAAGCCTGGGTTATTTGCCTAATTACCACATGCCTCAAACTTAGCAAATGTTCATTAATTCGCTCAAACATAATTGATCACCTACAATTTTCAATGTAATGCGCATTTTTTAATAGACTTTATTTTGTAGAGCAGCTTTAGGTCACAGCAAAATTGAGCAGAATGTACAGAGAATTGCCATCTGCTTCCTGCCCCTTCACATGCTAACAGCCTCCCCTATTAGCAACATCCCCCACCAGAGTGGTACATTTGTTACAATCAATGAGCCTACATTGGCACATCATTATCACCCAAACTCCCTAGTTTACATTAGGGTTCACTCTTGGTGTTATACATACTATGGGTTTGGACAAGGTGTGATGACATGTACCCATCACGATAGTATCACACAGATCAGTTTCAAAAACCCTCTTGCTCTGCCTCCCCACAGGCCCTGGCAACGACTGATCTCTTTACTGTCTCCAAAGTTTTGCCTTTTCAAGAATGTCATATATTGAAATTATATAGTATGTAGCTTTTTAAAATTGGCTTATTTCACTTAGTAACATGGATTTAAGGTTCCTCCATGGCTATTTACACTTAGTTGCTCACTCTTTTGAGTGCCGAATAGTATTCCATTTTCTGGATGTTTATTCGCCTATTCACCTACTTGGTTGGACAAGTAGATGAATAGATGTCATCTTGGAAGGACATCTTGCAATTGCAAAAGCTTCCAAGTTTTTGCAATTTAAAGTTATTGGGAATATGATAAAGAATTAGACCAGCTCTTCGGGAGTTGTCTGTCTAGTCAGAAAAACCACAGCTATGATTTATTGAGCCCTTACTGCTAATCTTTTACTTGTGTTACTCATTTAATCCTTAAAATTATCTATTAGAGAGGTTCTGATCCCCACTTTACAGATTAGAAAACCATGATAAGAGGCAGGGCAGGGACTAGGGTAAGTCAACAGAGGCCCAAGACACACAATTTAAGGAAGCTTATGAAAATCTGACTGGCGGGGTGGTGAGAGGACCCTGAGAGTGAGTGCCTCTTTAAATGTTGTGCCCTAGGTGCCTCACTGTGTCCCAGTCCTGGCAAAAGGAGTTAAGTGACTTAACCAGTATCATTCAGCTGGCAAGTGGCAGAGCTGGGATTTGAACCCAGGACATCTAGCTCTGTAACCCACACTTTTAGCACAAGTAGCCAAAGGACCTACACTGTGCAATTGAATGTCAAAAATGCTTAAGAGACTTAAAGGGCATGGGAGCTCAGAGGAGAGAAAGGTCTAGGGCACAATCTTCAAAGGGATTTGGGATTACAGTGGGTTAAACAGTGGCCCCTGAAACACTATGTCCATGTCCTAAACCCTGCAACCTGTGAATGTGGCCATATTTGGAAACAAGTTCTTTGCAAAAGGAATTCAGGATCTTGAGATGAAAGCAAGCTGGATTACCCGGGTGGCACCTAAATCCAGTGACAAGTGTCCTTATAAAAGACAGAAGAAAAGACAAAACACAGAGAGGACCCTGTGAAGATAGAAGCAGAGACTGGAGTCCTGAAACCACAAGCCAAAGCAGACCTGGGGCCAGCAGAAACTAGAGGAGACAGGGCAGGACTCTCCCCTAGCGCCCTCTGAGGCAGCACAGCCCTGACTACTCCTTGATTTCAGATTTCTGACCTCCTTAGTGGTGATTTATTGTGGAAACTCCAGGAAACTAAAATAGGGATTGATCTGGTCTTTGAAGCACATGTAGAATTTGGACATAACGGGAAGCCCCATGAGCAAAGAAGAAACTGAATTGTTCAAGCCTGGTAAACATCTATAACATGGGGTCACATGAAGAGGAAGGCAACTCAGTAAGGCTAGAAAAGCAGGTAACAAGGGCCTGAGTGGCCAGCTATGACACAGATTTAAGAGTTCATGCTTGATTTGGGAGGTAAACGATTATATTAACTTCATTTCCGGGGATGAGGACTGACCTTAACGAACATAATCAGTTATCTTTCCAAAAACTCACCTATCCATTCACACTAGCAAATAACCACTCAGAAACAACAACAATAAAACTCATCTATCAAAATTTAAGGACATTCCTCCATATCTTCCTTAGGCAGTCATTCTCAATATAAGATGGCATAAAAGATATTCAAAAAATAATGACTGAACTCTACTTTTGCATTTGTGGCTCATCACATCCTACCAGAAACGATCAAGCGTAATGAGGCCATGAGCTGGACAGTGACTTCTGAGTTGGCCTCGAGCAAAACAGCTGTCTCCAGAGAAGAATGTGCTGGGCCAACCAGACTCTCACTCTCCAGAACTTGGGTTGAGAGGTATAGAGCAGTCAAGGAGTTAGGAGTGGGAGCTGATACTGGAAGGCTTCCCAGAGAGATATAAAGGCACAAGGGGACCATGAAGGGCCTTGGCAAGCCAAGGTTAATAGTATACAAGGAAGAGGGAATCATGAGACTAAATGAGCTAAGAGCCAAATCTGTTGGCAGAGACAGGGGAAGTAAGAAAATACTGCAAGAAAAACATAAACTCTGAGAGAGGTGACCAGGAGAGCAAAGCCCAGAACCTCTTGCAGGTATAAAGTTCATGGCACACTTACAGTAACAGCCAACACCCTCTGGCTGGCAGGAGAGATTCTTCCTAGCCACCAAAGGGCCTGAGTTCCTTGGAAGTCATTGGGTTTCCAGAAGACAATAGTTTGATTGGGCTGTTGGCACCAGACAGGGAAGGGATGAGCTCATTTGAGAAATACTTCATGAAAACCAGGAGGCCATCATTTCCAGTATTCACACTACAGTGCAGGACTGTTCAGTGAGAATCCATAGTGGTAGGGGACAACCTTTGGAGAGAAGATGGAAGAAAGTGGGCCCAAGAAAATGATCAGGAGTCCTTGGTGGATCCCAGGGCTAATCTTAATGAGCAGTATAACCTTGTTTTTTGAAGGTATGTAGAGTACTCCCAATGCATGGTCACTGAATGACGGCTGAGGCATCTGCTGAGTGAGTGAGAGTGTGTGTGTGTGCGCGTCGGGAGTGAGACACGGTGATGCATAAAAAGACGTTGAGGGAGCAGGGGACATAATGGGAACCCTTTTCAGTGTGGAGAGAAAGGTCAGCTCCCTCAGTCACAGACAGGATAAAAACATGGAGCACAACAGCAAAAGAGCCCTTTAAACACCTCCTTCCTTGACTCTCTGTCCACCTAGGAATGCAAAGCTGAGCAGGTGGCTCTTGGGGCAAAACCAGAGAAATGAACCGGGTCACGGGAGGAGAGTTGCCTCCAAGTAGCACAACCCCTAACCCCGTCCCCCAGGCCCTCACCACCCCCAAGCTAGGAACTCCTGCGCCAGGTTATGGCTCCACTGCTGTGCCTTGGAACAGGGTGAGCACCCACATGGAGCCTGGTACGCAATGGCCACCTTTCTCCTTTGGCTTGGGGGGTCTCGGAGTGGTAACCTGGGACACTGCTGCCTGCACCATGACAGGGCCCACCCTGCTTCTCAGTCGCTAACAAGAAAACAGGATTCTGCAGGGGAGGACAGAAATCTGTCACCCAGGGCACAGGGCTTGCCTTGCTGGACTTTCCACGGGCCTTCTCTAAAGCAAACCACCTGTTTCCTGCCCGGCATGGGCCTGAGCCTTCCAAAATCTCCGCAAAAAAGAAACGTGTCCAAACCACTGCTGAGGAATGACAGTCTTGGCACTGCCTCTGGTTGTATTGTTGTTCACTAAGGAGTTTTGTGGAATCCAGACTCATTTTCCACTGAAACAAGGGAAAGTAAAGACAGCACCAAATAAAAATAGCTTCCCGGCGTTTCCTGTTTACTCTGCTCTGTGGGCTTCCCACGGCCTGGGGGCTTTGCTGAACTTCTGCACAGAAAGCCCCTCTCCAAAGAACACTGCAAGTGACGATTTGCTTTCTTCTTCTGTGTTTCTATTTCTCTTCCTTGTGTTCCATGGCAGTTTAGTTTGGGGGTCTGTTGGGTTAACTCCAAAATCTCCTTTCTCTAACCCTTTGTAGAGGGAGACAAGGTTGCAGCGTGTTTCTGTGCTTTCCATGGCCCCGTTCTCTCATAAAATAGAGCTAATTATGTCCGGCCTGCTGGGCCTCAGAAGGAAGATGTAGGAGAAACAGTAGGTGACACAAATATAAAAGGACTATGGAGAGAGGGGACCTGGCCAGGCACAGTGGTTCATGCCTATAATCCCAGCACTTTGGGAGGCCAAGGTAGGAGGATCACTTGAGCTCAGGAGTTCCAGACCAGCCTGGGCAACATAGGGAGACCCCGTTTGCACAAAAAAAAAAAAAAAAAAAAAATTTAATTAGCCAGGTATGGTGGCACATATGTGCCTGTGGTCCCAGCTACTCAGGAGGCTGATGTGGGAGGATCCCTTAAGCCTGGGAGGTCGAGGCTGCAGAGAGCTATGATCTCACCACTGCACTCCAGCCTGGGCAATGAAGCAAGACCCTGTCTCAAAAAACAAAACACAACAACAAAAAAGAGGGGGTTTAGGACTAGCACAAAGATTTCACATCCTCCTTCAGAATAATGTTCAGGAGAATTGACAGCAAAGACACAGGTGACGAGACAGGAAAAGCTCATCCAACAGAAGAGCAGAGGAGTCCCAGACATCAAGTCTCACAGAGCTGTGTGTGACTCTAAGCTTTTGCTTAAAACCACGGAGACATCAAACATGTCTGGGGAGAGTTCTGTCTGAGGAGCAAGCAACTCCTGGGTGGGCCAGGAGTGACGGGTCTGTGCTGCAAATTGGTGTTTGGCCCCTGCACACAGCCCACGTGCTGAATATGTTTTTTCGGTCCAAAAGCAACGGGAGCAGCCTCACTTTCCCTGCTGATTTTTGCACCACAACAATAAAGTTAATAATGGAAAAAACATATCCCATGGCCAGGAACACTCTCAGCGAGCACAGCAGAGTGTTGGATCTACCATCTATAGACAGAAACTGCTAAGAGCAAACCAAATCTTGTTAAGTGATTTTTATGAATGATCGAAACAGCAAAGCAGATTTATTTCATTTCCATCATATAAAAATTGACAGTTACATAAATATATCTCTAAAACTATCAGGATTAAAACCATCCTGTTCTTGACAGGAAGCGAAGTCACAAAGAAAGCTAAACTGACACTGCTATCGGGGACCTCTTCTGGATTGAATTGGGGCCCCCCACCCAAAATAAACATTAAAGTCCTAACCCCCACCACCTCAGAATGTGACATTATTTGGAAATAGAGTCTTTACAGAGGTAAGCAATTTAAAAATGTGGCCATTAGGCACTGAGCCCTGACCAGTTCAGTTGGTGTCCATAGAAAAAGGAGAAACATGGTCACAGAGACACACAGAGTGAAGCCAAGGCAAAGACACGGCGAGACACCGTCAACAAGCTAAAGGACGCCTGTGGCCACCTGAAGCCAGCAGAGAGGCATGAAACAGAATCTTCCTCGCAGACCTCAAAAGGAACCAACCCTACCAACACCTTGAGTTTGGACATCTAGGCTCCAGACTGTGAGACAGTAAATTTCTGTTACGTCCCCCAGTTGATGGTACTTTATTACAGTGCATGTAGCAAACTCATACAAGGACTTTCATCTCCTTTGCTCCCAGAGGCTGACCCCCTGTTCTGTTCAGAGAATCTGCCATGGTGCAAAATTTGCTGGGAAGCAGACCCACCCCGCACCTCGCTATGAAAGCTGAAAGTCAAGATTTCCCTCTCCCCAACCCCTGGCAGATGATGCTCCATTCCAGGGCACTGGGGCTAGAGCACTGGGCAGTTTAGAAAGGATTATTTCATTGCCAGCAGCGGTGGCTCCTAACCTCCAGTTGTAATGGTGCCAGGATGCCACCCAGCATTTGCCAGAAACCTGACCTTGGCCATTCGTCCAGCCATTTGGTTTCACTTGGTTCCTTCCCCTTTTCCAAGCCCAATCCTGCAGACTTCCCATGGATTCTGTAAGTACCTCAGCAAACGAGGACATCAATGCAAATCAACAAAAAGCTGAGCATCCCATACACCTTGTCTGGCATTTTCCACCCCTGCTTGACCATGGCCTGTGGGACATCCTAATCTCAGTGCAAACAAAGGCAAACTCCCTACCTTTACCCTCTGTCTTTTCTCCAGCCGTCACCAAACTACCTCTGTTCACGGCACCCCTGTGCTCCCCTGACCACCATGAGATAGGTCCCGTACAACCCACGCTTCCCTTTTTTCCCAGGCTCCCAGCAGCCACCCTTTTGTCAGGTCCTCCCACCTGAACCACCACCCCAGTCCACACACTGGTCTGAGCCATTGTCTGCATCTCTGATTCCCATGCATGCTGGTGGGGGCAGTGAGTCCTGGAGAGAGAGAAAGTCCTGATCCTACCCTGACCGTGCATTTCCCTTGCTACTGCTCCTGGCCTCATCATCTGCTCACCTGTACTCCACTGGAATCCAGCCCTCCTTCAAAGCCCATCTCTAATATGGACAAAGAGTTTTATAATTTTTTCTTCTTGAAACAAGAAACTCCCAGGCTGGAGTGCAGTGGCACAATCTCGGCTCACTCCCGCCTCAACCTCCTGGGCTCAAGCAATCTTCCCACTTCAGCCTCCCAAGCAGCTGAGACCACAGGTGAAGGCCACCACATTCTGCTAATCTTTGTATTTTTTGTAGAGATGGGGTTTTGCCATGTTTCCTAGGCTGGTCTCAAACTCTTGGGCTCAAGCAATCCACCTGCCTTGGCCTCCCAAGGTGCTGGGATTATAGGTGTGAGCTACTATGCCTGACCAGTTTTATGATCCTTATCAGCCAGAGGTGCTGCTTCCCACCTTCGAATCCCCTTTACGTTCTTGGATGCAACTCAGTGTCTTCCAGGTTGCGTCACAGTCATCTACATGCTCATCTGGTTCCTGCTATCCAATTGCCACTATCTATGGAACAGGATTTGCCCTGGACTCCTCTCCAGCTCCACAACCACCACTGTCACTTGTGACTTCTCAGTGGTGATCACTCACAGCCCCCTAACTGATCATTCAGTAGAAAAGTCCCAGTCAAAAGACTAGACGTGATCCAACCTCCATGACCTCTCTGCCCAGAAGGTCTCCTCCTTGCTCTCTTCTTCCCTCCTCTCCAGCCTTACTGCTTCCTCCCTGTTCACTGAATACACCAAGCACACTCCTGCCTCAGGGCCTTTGCACAGGGTAAGTCCCTCAGCGTCTTTAAGTTTTTGCCCAAATATCACTTTGTCGAAGAGGTCACCCTGACCTCGTTATTTATAATCTTGCAACCCACCCCACCTCCACCCTGTACCCTTAGTCCTGTTGCCCTGCTTTCTTTCTCTCTGTAGCAGAGATCACCTCCTAGAATACTGAATAATTTTTTATTATGTTTATTGATCATTGTCTGCCTCCCCATCCCCACCTGCCACAAAGTGAGCCCCTCAAGAACAGGGATCTTGATCTATTATGCTCACTGATGTATCCTGGGTGCCTGGTACATGGGAGAGACCCAGTAAATATTTGTTACATAAACAAATCTCTGAATTCTGCATACTCCTGACTATGATAGTCAGTAGGTTCTCAAATCATGCTACTTTTCTTTTTAAGCCTAGCTGCCTGGTTGCTTGGCTGCTCTTCCCTGCGCTGCCATGGAAACCAACAGCTTAGGGACAGGTTGCTTTTCATGAAGTCAAACAACATGCATCACACGCCGCAGAACACACGGACCTGCACCATCCCTCCACAGCCAGAGGACGGGACGCTCTGGCCAGTCAGCTGGAAGTGTAGGGGTGCAAATGGCCCTGGGGCCAGCACCACACCAGCTCAGGCAGTCTCGGGTCCCCATGCAGTGAGTGGTGGAGGCTTCCCAGGAGGACCCAACCCTGACTGATGGATGCCCACACAGACCACACATTCTGTTCTCAGGAGAGGCTCAAGTCAGAATGTTCCCATTACCACCCACAGGCACTTTCTTTCTATCCCCAATAACAGCAGGTATTTATGGGGCATCTACTATGGACGAGGTACTTTGCATATATTACCTCCAATCCTGGTGACACTGCAAAGTCATAGTTATTATGACTTTCACACTTGAGGGAACTGAGGCTCAGGGAGACTAATTAGCTTTGCCTTGGGTCACAGCAAGTCAGTGAAGGAGGTAGATTAGAATCCAGGCGCTGAAATATGTAGCTTCTTCCTACGCCACGAGCTCCCACCTGCACTGCTGTCTGCAGGCTCCTCTGCTGTGATTGTCTCAGACCCTGCACCTGAAGAAGGGCAGATAGAGAGCAAGTGGTGGAGGCAGAAATCACTGTAGAAACCCAGTGTGTGTGCATCACACGCATGCACACACACGCACACGTGCACACACACAGATCAATGACATGGCCCCAGCAACACTGTAACACCAGAGGTTTCTGAAGGAGGGGGAGCTCTAAGCTCTCTCTGGAGGCCTTTAAAAAATAACAACAAATAAAAGATAATTCCATCTCGTTGGAATGACGTAGGTGTGGTCGTGTCTAAAAGCAGAGATCAGCTGACCCCTAACGGTCCCGTTTAGCTTTCTGACTATGATAAACCATTACTGAGCAGACGGACTAACTACTTGGAGCATTGCTAAATCTGTTTTTAATAACGTCACCATCCCAGGACCAAACCCTGCCCCATCGCTGCAATAAAGGTTCATCATCGCTGGAGAAAGAGCACTGGGTCACAGAGGGCAGAGGCGGGGAAGAGGGGACAGCCTGTTTGTTCTCAAGCGTGGGGCATCATGAGTCATAGCCTTGCTCAGGCGGGGACGAAGAGCTTGAAGATTTATCTCAGCTGAGGTCTGAAGAATAAAGATGAAAACAATAGCAAGGAGACCGTGTCAGAGCAGCGAGGACAACAGCCCTGCTTGAGAACTGCTCAGCAGCGGGGCGTGGGGGCTTTGTCGGTGTTGGCGTGCACACAACTGTGTAACGTGCACATTGCAAACACATGAAGACACCCCTCGAAGGTGTCTAAGATTGTCAGGCAACATTTGTCTCAGGCTGTCTCCAGAAGTGGCCAAGCACCTACTACGTGACTCAGGTGGTAAATATTAAATTGAAGTGCCACCAAGGGCAAAAACTCTGGTCCGCGCTGAAGAAGCAGAGGGGCCTGCAGAGAAGAGAGCCTGGCAGCCACCCGCAAAGAGCTGCCAAACCAAACGTGGTGACATGAGAAGTAATCAGAGGAGATGAGTGTGAAGGGCTCTCAGAAAGCAGTGACACCAGTGTCCAAATGTGAGCATCCTGGGCATTTGGCCACCTGGCCCGGGCCCACAGACCCTACTAGTGTTGACAGCTCTCATCACCTTCTGCGCCCACCAGAATCCAGGCCTTTCTGTATCACATGAGAAGGGTGGAGTTCATGCTGGGCAAAAGAAGAGCAAGAATGAGCCCTGGCTTCTGTGTCTGTGTGGGCTCACAGGTGGGTGAGAGCCATCTCCGGGGGTGCTTCTTGGTGGAAAGATGGGGTTAGCTGGGTCCCACAGCAGTGTCCTTGGGCACAGAGGAGACACAGGTGTCCCAGAGATGGGGGGAGATGGTCTCTTTGCTGCCCCTGCACAGAATCTGCACTTCACCAGCTCCCTGGGAGAAGGGGACTTAGGAGCACCCACATGGGTGCTCCCACAAGGGGCTCCAGCAGCGAGGCCCTAGTGAGGCTGCTCCACACGGCTCTCAGAGAATGGATGTCAGGGATTAGAGAGGCCCAACCCGGCACACCTGCACATCTGAATGCCCACACACTTGCATATCTGCTACTGCAACCCTTGCCAAGGGCCTACTGTATAAATACGCCCGAGACTCCATGGGCAGGGGAAGCGGGGAAGGCCCTGTATGAGCAGATGGGGACTGGAACTTTAGGTCCCTGTCTGCATCTAACAGGAGACATTAGCGTGAAGGAGACACAGGAAGAATGTGCTCTGCCACAAAACATGGCTGCCAAGACTCTACATGGCTCCAGCTCACTGAGAGTAAATGCCCACGTACCACATCTTACCCCACCGCTACCCCGCCCTGTGACCCCAGCCCCTGCTACTCTGGCACTCAAGGGCTCCAGTCACACAGGCCTTTCACCAGCTCTGGAAAAATTCTGGGTGCTCCCGCCGCAGGGCTTCTGCACGAACTGCTCCTCTGCCTGGATTCCCTCAGGAATCACAGGACTTTCAGGCCTTACCTCGGTCAGCCTGTCCTCGATGTCACCTGCTCAAAGAGGCCTTCCTGGCTCACTCACTAACACAGCAGCCACCCCCTGACACTTGCTCTCCACCTTCTCTTCTTTATTTTTCTTCACAGTATGCTTTGCCAGCAAATATTCAACTTGAGTATATTTTACTTATTTTTGTGTGTATTGTAAATTCCCCCAAGGGCAGGAATTATTTGCCATTGCTGTCTCTCCAGTGCTTATCATTATGCCTGATAGCTAGTACTTGCATGCACATTGTTGGATGAATGAATGAATGAGTGAATGAACAGGTGGACAAATGAGTTAATGAATGAGAGACAGAGAGAAGACACACAGTGCCTGCCCTCAAGGCCTTTGCTCTCTGGTTGAGTATGTCTTTTTGCTTAGAATAACTTAGGAGCAAAATAAGTACACTGGTCATATAAGACTTAAAAATTTTTTCAGCATTTTCATCTCTTCCTCCCTCCAGATTCTAGAAGGAAATTATAACTAACCTGTTTTTTGGGGGGGGGGGGGTTGGTTTTTTTGTTTTGTTTTTTTTTCCCAAAACAATCATGGAAACTGTGACTGAGAATCTGAAGGGATTCGGGAGGAAACTCATCTGTTGCATTGCGGTCCTCACCCAAACCAGCCTGGCCTGGGGGCCAGGAAGAATGCTGACAGCAAGCAGAGCTGACCACGCTGACAGCACCAAGTGCTGGGGCAGGGCCTGAGGAATCCAGGCACAGGGAGTGGGGAGCAATGCCAAGGCTGCTGAAGCAGGGGGCAGGCAGGGGGCATCAACACAGAGCACATACAGCAGCAAGATGTCTGTAGCCCACTCTCAGACCGCACAGCCCCTGCCTTACTCTGGGAGTGGGCAGTTCAATTCTGGGAAGGGTCCTGATATCTGAAATTCTACTATTAGAGTTCCTGTCTGTCTTAGCTAATGTTGCATAACAAATCACACCAATACTCAGTGACTTAAACAGTAACCACTGATGATCTCTCATGATTTCTGTAGGTCAGGAATTCAGGAACAGCTTGGCTGGGCAGTTCTGGCTCAAAGTCACTCATTAAGTTGTAGTTGGATGTCAGTTAAGGTTGCAGTCATCTGAAGGCTGGGGTGGGACTGGAGCTTCCCCTCCCAAGGTGGCTCACTCATAGCTGGCAGATTAGTGCTGGCTGTTGATCCATGCCTTGTGTCCATGGGGCCCCTCCACAGCGCTATTTGAGTATCCTCATGGGATGGCAGCGGGCTTCCTCCAGAGCAGCTGATCCAAGGGCCATGTCAGAAGCTGCAATGCCTTTTTGACTTAGCCTTGGAGGTCACCACTTTCACTTCCATCATATTCTATTCATCACACAAGCCAGCCCAGATTCAATGTGGAAAGGGGCTACACAGGGTGTGAATCCCCAGAAGTGAGGATGACTGGGAAAGTGTGTGTTTGTCTTTTGTGACATCAAGTCACTGCCACTGTTGGGGTACAAGGGCCTCTGGGAGACGTAGCTACTCAATCTTATCAATCCAATTCACATCTTATTGGGACTGACTTCATGACACCATCCTTTCCAGCTAGGTTTTGCCTCCCTTCCCCCACCCCACTCCAGGTCCCCACCCCTTACCCCAACTCCCTCCACTACCACAGGCAGCAGAGGAAATCAAAGAGGAGAGTGAAATGACATAGCAGTGAGAGTGAGGTGGGGGCTGGGAAGGGAAGTGAGAGGAAAAGCCAAACAAAGGTCTTCTTCCCTCCACACTCAGGACCCCTTGTTGAATTCACCTATTGAATAAATATTAATTGCATCAACAATGTGCTAGGGACACAGTAGTAACTCAGACCTCCTACCCAAAATTGATTCTGTATGGCATACGTCCTCATGGAGGTATGTTCTAAGGTCCACCAGGAGCACAGAGGAAGAAGCGCATGAAGTCTGTGCTAGGGAAGAGTGGGAAGGCTTCACAGAGGAGGTGTCACTCCACACACCCATGAAGTGAAGCTTCCCAGCCCCTGTACAGTCAGAGAGACAGAAAGAGGCTGAATATCTTATTCCTTGTCACAGATCAGAGCATCACAGCCCGATCTTCTGACCTCAGCGCCCAAACAGCACATCCCACAGACTATCATGTGCGACACAGCTCTCATGCTGTGGCAAGGAGACAAGGCTGGAGCTGTGTGGCCACCACCACCATTTACCAACATAAGACCCAGGACTACGGGCTGCCGGCTTTCTATCCTATCACTAAAATAACCAGGGAGAGAAACCCTGGCAGTATGCTCACCCAGCTTCGTCTAGGCAAGCAGCCCTCACTCACAGGAAATCCTCCTAAAGGCTCAAGTCCAGTCTCTCTGGCTAGATGTTAAAGGCAGTGCCTCTTACCATGAGAATTCTAAGAGTTATTACACAGTGTTTGTCTTTTTGACTGGCTTATTTCATCCTGACTTACATCCTCCAGGTTCGTGCATGTGGCAGCATGCATCAGAATGTCCTTCCTTTTTAAAGCCAAGTAATATTATATTACATGTATATACCACATTTTGCTTCTCCATCTATCATATGGACACGTGGGTTATTTTCACCTGTTGGCTATTGAAAATAATGCTATGAACATGGGTGTACAAATACCTCTTTGAGACTCTGCTTTCAATTCTTTTGGGTGTATACCCAGAAATGGAATTGCTGGATCAGATGATAATTCTGTTTCTACTTTTTTGAGGAACCACCATACTGTTTTCTGTAATCGTTATTATATAATAGTTATTAATGATTTAATGATTACTGAACAGCAGCCATCCTGCAAAGCCCTGTCACTCATTCCAGGTCTTTCTCACCCAATCTCATTGTCTGAGGTAATACCCCAACAGAGAGCCTTCGTTTGCTGGCACTGAGTGTTGTTGTTACACATTAACCTTCCCAAATTACACATATTTCACAGATGAAAATCCTGAGTTGCACTGATGGAAGGGAACTTGCCAAGGGCAATAGAGTGAAATGTCAGAACTCCAGACTTGAATTCAAGCAGCCAAGCTTCTCATCTCCTGCCAGGAGGCGTGTTTCAAAGTTTGGGATAGAACTGGGACTTGCAGGCCAGGCGTGGTGGCTCATGCCTGTAATCCCAACACTTTGGGAGGCCGAGGCGGGCAGATCACGAGGTCAGGAGATCGAGACCACAGTGAAACCCCGTCTCTACTAAAATACAAAAAATTAGCCGGGCGTNACAGATGAAAATCCTGAGTTGCACTGATGGAAGGGAACTTGCCAAGGGCAATAGAGTGAAATGTCAGAACTCCAGACTTGAATTCAAGCAGCCAAGCTTCTCATCTCCTGCCAGGAGGCGTGTTTCAAAGTTTGGGATAGAACTGGGACTTGCAGGCCAGGCGTGGTGGCTCATGCCTGTAATCCCAGCACTTTGGGAGGCCGAGGCGGGCAGATCACGAGGTCAGGAGATCGAGACCACAGTGAAACCCCGTCTCTACTAAAAATACAAAAAATTAGCCGGGCGTGGTGGCGGGCACCTGTAGTCCCAGCTACTTGGGAGGCTGAGGCAGGAGAATGGCGTGAACCTGGGAGGCAGAGCTTGCAGTGAGCCTAGATCACGCCACTGTACTCCAGCCTGGGCGACAGAGCTAGACTCTGTCTCAAAAAAAAAAAAAAAAAAAACAAGAATTGTGACTTGGATACCTGTGTCACCTACATCGTGTGACTTAAACTCCCTTTGCCTGTTTCTCATCTTGAATATGGGTCTAATGATGATGATCTGGGAGTCATTTAAGGATTAAGTTAGGTAACTGCCAGTCTGCCTGGGATGCCATAATTAAATACCACAGGCTGGGTGGCTTAAACAAAAGAAATTTATTTCTCACAGTTCTGGAGGCTGAGAAGTCCAAGATCAAGATCAAGGTGTCAGCAAGGTAGGTTTCACTCTGAGGCCTCTTCCCTCGGCTTGCAGGAGGCCACCATCTGGCTATGTGCTCACATGACCTCTTCTTTGTGCTCACACAGGGGGTGGGGGAGACAGCAAGCTCTCTGGTGCCTTTTCTTATAAGGGCACTAATCCCATCATGAGGGCCCCACCCTCACAATGTCATCTAACCCTACTGCCCTCCCAAAGGCCCTACCTCCAAATACAAATACCATCACATTTGGAGCTGGGCTTCCCATGAATTCTTGGGGGCATACTGAGTCCACAACAGTCCATCACTTACTGGAGGAGTCTCCATGTGCCAGACTATGCTAACTGCTTTACCCCCATCCCAGGCTCACAGGGCAGCGTTAGGGAGCAAAGCTTTGTGGCTAACAGCACAGGCTCCAAAACCAACGGCCTGACATATGGTAAGTGCTTAATGAACAGTTACTATTACTTGCTCCACTTTGCAGAAGAAGAAACTGAGCTTTAAAAAAAAATCAAGAAACTTGCTGGAGGGGTAAGCTGGGCTCCCTAATTCTCAGCTCCCTTGGGAGAGCCCTTGGCACAGTTCCTCACGCAAGGTAGACGCTCTGAGGGGCAAGTCTGGCTGCTGCTGACAGTCATGATGTTTCCTTCTCATGCAACCAGCTGCACCTGCTGCTGCTGCCTGGATTCCAAGGGAAGACCCCAGACGGACAAACCCCTGTCCCCAACTATTCCCCCGCAGCCACGCCCACCTCCCCTCTTTAAATTCTTGTCTCAGCCTCTGATGCTTCCTCGCTGCAGTCAGCCAGGGCCCCACTACAAGAAGCAGCTTCCTAAACAGCTGATGTGGGGGCTTCTGATGGTCCAGGGAACGTCGAATGTCATGGCAGGCAGAGCCGCCAAGGTGTGGCTCCAGCCTCCCTCCCAACCTTTTCATTGACTTCTGGAGTCAGCTGCACCCTGCAACACTTCATATATGTTCTTCTCAGGTCCAGAGGAGTAAATCCTACCCACTTTCCAAGACCTCCTTTGGAGACTTCTGAATCACTCCCCATTAACTCCACCTCCCCCTGCCCATCTCTGCAGAATTCCCCACTTTCCTCTGGCTTGCAGATATTAAAGCACATATGTTCTCTCTCTTGCCAAACTGCAAGTTCCCTGCAGGCAGAAACTACAAGAACATTGGGGGCTGAGCACCCAGAGAGGTGCCAGGACCACAGGAGTCACTCCATGAATATTGATCAAATTGGGTTCAACTGTTGAAGTGAAATCCAAAACTCCCAGGGAACCTTATTCTCCCTGAGCAGGACCAGAAATGCCCCAGTGAAAGAATGCCTTTGTCCCCCACACTCACTCTAGATCTCCTGGAGAGAGAGAACGCGAGATCAGTCAATGCCAGGAGCTGCCAATCTTTGCTGTTTTTCCCTTTAAGTCATGTTTATTGATATAATTGGTCCTAATATTTTAATTCCCACACAAATGTGTCACCTCCAGTCTCCACAATGTCAAAATGTCATCAAGTAACCTCCCCAAAGTCGCGTTTAACCTCTGCAGCGGCATCAACACCCACACAGCTTTGGCGCCACAAAGCAGCGGTGAGGCAGTGGGTGTATCATCCCCTCTGCCTGCCTCTCTTGTTTCTATATATATATGCTAAATAGTTATAAGAAATAAAACAATTGTCTCTGGCTCTCAAGGGAAATCTTGCAAAGATTATGTCTCGCTGCTCTCTAAGTGAACCGCCCAAGAACTGCTTGCCTCCAGAACTCTATTATCCGCAAAAACAGAGAGAACATTATCGTCTCTTCTTTGTTGCCATTGCTTTTGCCTGCTGTTCTTTAAGTTTTCTCCAAAAACATCTTTTTTTTTTCAGTCCTAAGCATACAGCTTTGCCAATAATGGTGAAAAAAAAAAATCTTCTTTAAGAAATGCAGCCCTTCTCACATGGGGATTATTTTGCATGTGCTTTTTGTTGGACACATGATGTTCTGCAGACTCCGTGTGTCTGTGTAGGTCATTATAGTACTTATTACATGTGTTCGGGCATGATTGATAGGTATGTACCCTTGTGTATGTATATGTATGTGGATACGTGTGCATTTGTCGATACAGGCAGGTATGCACAGGTGTGTGTGGCTTCGTGGCAGAGTTGGATGGTGCCCACCCACTATGCCTGTGCTTCTTATGTTTCTCAGTCCCCCTGGTCTTTATGTTGGGGCAGTATGGCTAGTTTTGGACAATGAATTGTGAACAGAAGTGACTTCTGGCTGGGGCAACTTAGTGCCCACATGCCCTTGTAGTGGCAGCTGTCATGAACTAAATGTTTGTATCCCCTAAGATTCACACACTGAAGCCCTGACCTGCAATGTGATGGTATTTGGAGGTGGGGCCTTTGGAAGGTAATTAGGTGTAGATGAGGTGATGAGGGTAGGGCCCCATGATGAGAATAGTGGGTAGGGCCCATGACGGGATTAGTGCCCTTGTAAGACGAGAAAGCAAGACCAGAGTCTTCTCTCATTCAGCCATGTGAGGACACCTGCAACCCAGGAAGAGGGCCCTCACTAGGAATTACATTTACTGGCACCTTGATCTTGGGCTTCCCAGCCTCCAGAACTGTGAGAAATAAATGTCTGTTGTTTAAGCCACCCAGTCCATAGTATTTTGTTACAGCAGCTCAAGCAAACTAAACCAGGAGGCTTAGAGACATGCATTCTAGATAAAGTAGCATGAAGATGGAAGAAGGCTGCCCAACTCACACAGGCTGTGATGTGAGATAGAACCTCTGAGTGTGTTAAGCCCTTGAGATTTCAGGGTCTCTCTTTTGCAGCAACTAGCATTGCCTCATCTATAAAATAATGCAGATAATCTTCTGGGGTTAAAAAAATAGTAATAATAATGTAGATAATAGCAAGTACATAGGGTTTTTGTTAGAACTGAATTAGGTAATAACTTAAAAATCCTGTGTGCATTCTCCAAGTAGTGTGGGGTAACTGCAGTAAACAACAATGTATTCTATATTTGTTTCAAAAGAGCTAGAAGTAAGGACTTGAAATGTTCTCAACACATTGAAATGATAAATACTCGAGGTGATGGATAGCGTAAATACCCCGACTTGATCGTTACACATTCTATGCATGTAGCAAAATAGCATATGTATCCCATAAATATGCAAAAATACTATGTATCAATTTTTAAAATTGGACAAGCGCCTAATAAGCACACTCTACTAGCCTGGCCCTGTGTCAGGTGCTAGGGATACAAGCCCAGGGACCCTGTCCTCAGGGACATTTTGTTCTTGCAGGGCAGATGTGGAAACTGACATACACGGTAAATGCACAATTCCGGGAGCGGGAGCATATACAACACCAAGGAGGCAGCGGTTCATTCCAAAGGATTCAGGAAACGCTACACTATAAAAGGGTGGGATGAGCAGCATTTTGAGGAAGAAGTAGAGCTTGCCCGGTTAAATGAGCCAGGGTGCCCCAGGGGAGATGGGGAGGGGATTGGTTATGAATGGTGGATGTGCAAGTTTTTAGAACCTTCAAGGAAGGCCTGGGATTCTCAGACGCCACATTCTGTTGAGGCTGGGTCACTCCGAGTGGCTCCAGGGATAGGGGTGAGGGTCTGGGAAAGCGTGAAGGTCTCATTTACTCTTGATACAGAAAATGCGAGCTTTTTCTTTTTTAAGGCTATGGCAAAATGCCCTGCTTTCTTCGTATTCATCTAGAAGGGAGCGTGTGTGGGGCGTCTGCCACTGTCCCCCAAGTGAATGTGCGCTCCCAGAGGCAGAAACAGACCTGGTCATGTAGCCCCCTGGGTTCCCTGAGCCAAGGGCCTGGTCTGCGCCTGGAGTCCCCACAAACGCCTGCTGGATGGAAAGGAACACAGGTCTCATGCTGGGCTGCAGTTTGGAACAAACAAAACTGAATACCCACCCCAGGGTGGCATCCACGTCAGCCCCTGGGCTGCACGGAGGTTTCTCTCCAGGGAAGTCTGCGAACTCGGGGGCCGGTGCACCGCGCCACCCCGCGGTCACACCTGGCAACTGCACCTTCCCGGACAGCGCCGTGGAGCCCCGCTCTCCCGCCGTTGTCACCCCTTCCAGGACTGGAATCCTCAGCCCACCTTCTTCCCTCTATAAAGTCTCCGACAATGTCCAGGCACTGCTTCACCACGGTTATTTGGGTCCTGACATCCTAAGCCCCGCTTGTCAGATTATGAGTGGGAGGTGACAATGAGAATTCAAGTCACACGTGAGAGAAAGGGACAAAGACAGGACGCGTTAACCCCTTACTGAAGCGCATGCTGGTAAAGAATGCTGGCAGAGAGGGGTCTGAGCCCAACCCAACCACTCCCTAGCTCAGACCCTGCAGAGCTACCTCACCCCACCGGGCCTCAGTTTCCCTCTCTATAAAATGGGGATGATAGAACCCAGAATCACTGTATTAAAAGACATAATTCATATAAAATAAGCTAAGGCTCCATGGCTGGCACATAGCAAGTGTTCAACAAATAAAAATTCAAAGCACCTATGCTTCTGTTACTCCATCAGAGACTTGCTTCAGGTTAGTGAGGTAAACATTAATATTTTCATTGTATTGACAAGTACACTGAGGCTCAGAGAGTGGAAGGGACTGGCCTGAGGTCTTTCAGCCAAGGAATGATGGGCTTGAAGCGGAGCCTTTTGGTGCTTGCCAACATTCCAGGAGCCCCCTGAAAGAAGATGCAGAGGGCAGAATGCTGAGGGAAAACTGGGAAGGTCAAAAGAGAGAAGAGAGAGGAGACACAGTGCAAGTCCAAGATAGCAAACTGCTCTTTTCCCTTATGGATGTCAGACCCTCTTTCTGCAGGAGGGAAAAAAAATGCTTTATTCAAAAAGTTCAGCCAGGCACAGTCAGAGGCTGAGGGCGGGAGAATCCCTTGAGGTCCAGGAGTTGGAGACCAGCCTGGACAACACAGCAAGACCCCCATCTGTACAAACAACATCAAAAAAACTAAAAAACATGGTGAAACCCCGTCTCTACTAAAAATACAAATATTAGCTGGGTGTGGTGGTGCTAGCCTGTAATCCAAGCTATTCGGGAGGCTGAGACATGAGAATTGCATGAACCAAGGAGACAGAGGTCGCAGTGAGCCAAGACTGTGCCACTCCCCTCCAGCTTGGGCAACAGAGTGAGACTCTGTCTCAAGAAAAAACAAAACAAACAAAAAACTAAAAAGACAAAAAGTTTGTCCTGAGAAGCACCCAGCACTGTTAGGAGGTCTGGGCTCTGGTTCTGGCCCTGCTGTGACGCAGGGGTGTGACTGGCTGACTTTGGACACGTGATACCCCCTCTCTGGGACTCAGTTTCCTCCTTGACAAAATGAGGGAGAGGGTGGGTCAAGATGCCTGCTCCGGGGCCTTTCAGCCCCACACCAGTCCCTCCCCATGCTTTTCAGGTGCCCTGTGGGGAAGCTGTCCACCACCACTCTGTGGACATCCATGGCCAAGGGGTGTCACCATTTGGCCTCAGAGACCTCCAAGGAGGAAGAAAGGACCCAGAACTGTGCCCCGGCGCGTGACAGATGGAAAGAATAACTCTTAACTCGATCATGTGAACAGGAGATTAGCATTAATCCCCAGTGGGACTGAATCACTGTGCCCAAAACGCTGCACGCAGGGCCAGGAGCTCCGCAGGCGCAGAGCCCTGTGGGCAGGGAGCCTGGCGGTTTGCTAGCCAGATTAAAAGAATGCAACCTGCCGAGGCTCCAAAGGCTGACCCAGGGCAGAGTGGGAGGAGAGGTCACTGCTCCTTGCCACCTCTCAGCTGAGAGGAGAGCGCGGGTGGGGTGTACCCACGCCTTTCTGGGTGCGGGACGGCTGTGTGCCTATGTTTCATTGTTTTGCTTTTGGCTGATGTTTCAAACAAGAGCGGGCCAATCGGTAGACGTAATCACGGGCCTTTCACAGACGCCTAACTAGGCGAAGATGAATGGCTTGGGTGGTGCTCTAGTTGAAAATAACAGCAGTATATCAGGGCAGAATTAAAGAGAGAGAAAAACAAATGAAATAAATCTATCAGGACTCCAGGGCCATCTTTCCGAGGAAAACGTCAGGATGAGAAAGACCAGATTCCTGTGCCAGACCAAGGGTCAAAATCCTCGACACTCTTCACGTGGCCCCAAAGCAGGGAGCTGTTGTTGCCCTTTAGCTGCCTGAGGCAAGTCGGAGCCTATGTAGGGAAGACAGCCGGCCTCCCTGTCTTCTATTCCTAATGACTGATTAAAGCCTTTGAAAATGTTGAAAGCCATTCCAAATGCCACGCTGGTGGGACAACTGTTTTCTTCACACTCAGGGAGACAGAGGCTGAGGAAGCACTGGTAACTATGAGGAAGGGGGTCTCATGCTGGCGTTTGGGGAACCCTAGCTGTCCCTGTTCCCAGCTTGACTCTGTGGTCACCACAGTAGGGACAGACACTCCCCTCCAGTCACTCCCCAGTGCCCTCCAGACTTAGGGGAGGATCCGCAGATTCTGCCTGGGAGTGAGGTGGAGGCCCAGACCGCAGCCACCCCCGCCCCTGGCCTCTGGGTGGAGGGGCAGAGCCAGGCAGTTCTGTGAGTGATGTTGGCCCCATGCTGAAGGCCAGCTACCCCTTGGCTGCCACTTGCTTCGCGTTAGGGGGTGCCCCTGAGCCAGTGACAAGTGTTTGTGGGAGCCATGCTCTGCCCTGGGTAAGAAGAAATTTCTACCTTTTCTCCCAGCCCCGCAAAGAGAGCTCTGCAGCACCTCACAGGCAGAAAACAATTAGTGACTCAAAAAGGAAATGTATGGGAGGAGACACTTACTTAGGCTTTGCAGGGGACCTGCCACTTCAGCAGGACCTTCTAAGGAAGGCTTTCTATTGGTTTGGAGCCTCCAATACGTTCTAACACCTCAGCTTGGTGGGGGTACCTCTGAGGTCTTCATCCTCTCTCTGCTCACCTGGAAGTGCCCCGTGCTCCCTGCAGCCAGTTAGTGCCCCATCCGGCAGGTTTTTCTCCCCTTATGATGCCCAGCCATGGGGGGTGCCTCCAGATGCCCCAGCCAAGGCTCCCAGGGCAAAGGATCGAGGTTACTTTCTTGAAGGTCACTCAGGCTTGTGTGGGGTGACGCATTGGGACAGGAATGGCCCCAAGATGCCGAGACCAGAAGAAAACACACTCTGACCGCCTTCTGCAGTTCCCCCAGGCCTCATCTGTCAATAGCCACACAGACAGTCAGGACAGGGTGTCTCAGAAACATCCCCTCCAGCGCCTAGCGGCTGAAGGAGGGCGGGAAAATGCCATCCCAGGCTCCAGCAGAACTTATATGTCCCTGCAGAAGTGTGATGCCGTGGGAGCTTACAGGGCATGTGAAATACCCGGAAGTTACGTAAAGGGGCAGCTGCTAGATGTTAGAAGAAAGACAAGTTCCTGACCAGAATATTCAATATTCAGCAACCAGAAGCTAGGCCTCACTGTTTAAAAAAAGAAAAGGAAAGGAAAGAAAGAAAGAAGGAAAAGGCCTACAGTGATCCAGATCTCAATGTTAAAAAAAAAAAAAAATTAAACCTTTATGCCCTAATTCATAACACCCAAAAAGAGTGACATTCAAATTTGTGAACAGTCAATTCTGGCAAAAATATCAGAACTTACAAGTGGACAAAAAATTCAAAAGAGTATCTTTCCTAGTGATTCTCAAACATGATCCCATGAAATCACACAGGGAGCCTAATAAAAATCACAGGTTTCAGGGCCACCCTACAGACCTAGTTGGGCTGGAATCTCTCGGGGCTGACACTAAGACATTTGTGAGTTTAGTAAGCTCCCCAAGTGCTCTGATGATAATGAAGTTTGGAAACCACTGACTTGGCCCACTGCTCCTGAACCTTTCCTGTGCATGCAAACCACCTGGTGATCTTGTACAAATGCAGATTCTATTCCGGGTCTGAATGGGGCCTGGGATTCTGCATTTCTGTTGCTGATGCTGCTGGTCCTAAAACCATACTTGAAGTGTCCAGACTGTTCTCCAACCTCCCTCACTTGACTGAGAAACAGATAAACTGAGGAGTAGATATAAGGGAAGTCGAGAGGAGAACTGCTGAGTTGAAAGATAAAAAAATGACGTGGGTGGGAGCTGAGCTGAAAGGAAGCTGCAAGCTAATTGATCAAGAATGATAGTAATCTCAGCACTTTGGAGGGAGGCCAAGGCAAGAGGATTGCTTGAGTTAGGAGTTCGAGACCAGCCTGGGCCACATGGCAAAACCCTGTCTCTACAAAAAATACAAAAATTAGCCAGGCACAGGGGCTCACGCCTATGGTCCCAGCCACTTGGGAGGCTGACACAGGAAGACTCCTTGAGCCCAGGAGGCGGAGGTTGCAGTAAGCCAAGATTGTGCCACTGCTGCAGCCTGAGCAACAGAGCAAGACTCTCCCCACAACCCCAAAAAAAAAAAAACTAAGAATGATGGTAAAGCTGGAAAGCTGGTTTCAAAGTCAGCCCCAGAATCTCCACTTGGTCATTTTCTTACCAGACAACAGTCTTGGGGTTTGTTTCCTAGTGATCATTGCAGGTGTGCAGTGGGAACTAGAACTCTGCATGAGCCCCTGGGACTGAGGGCTTGCTGGGCAGCTGAACCGTAACTACCCCACTCTTTGGCAAGATCAACTTTAGAGTCTACATGCCAACCTCTGGCATGTGTTCCAGGGTGCGCATGAGACCCTCCCTGACACCCCTCCACCCTGTATATACAAGTGTGCACGTGCACACACACACAGAAATGTGGCTCCAGACACCCCTCCACCCTGTGTATACAGTACACACACACACACACACACACACACACACACACAGAAATGTGGCTCCATAAGTTGCAACGGGAAATAATCACCCTGTCTTCTGAGGGCCTGTGCTGAACACCTATCCTGTCTCTCATTCCCTTGACCCACTTTGTGCTCAGCCCTTGCTACAGCAACTTGTGCTCAGCCCTTGCTACAGCTGAGCACAGGTGTAGGCCAAGGGCACCTTGCCTTAGCCACCCCTAGTCTTCTGCCCCTGGGGCTTCTTGTCCTGCCTTCTGTGAGATGCTCACTGAGCAGGCCCAGCCATTCTAGCACCTGTGCAAATCTGGCGGAAATGAACAGTCCCTAGGGGAACCCTTGGGCAATAGAAATGGGAGCTGGTAAATAAAGATTTTCCTCTCCCGGGCCTCCTGTAGACAAAGCACTCCGTTCTTCAGACTGTCCCCAGAGGAATGGAGCCCCAGTTGCCTCCAAGGGTAACCAGCTCACAATGCATACTTGGATAGGCTTTCCTCCTTCCCTAGTTCACTTTCCCAGCCTTCCTGCATCAAAGCCATGCCAGGCTTTGTTTTAGAGAAAAACGTGGCTAACCCATGCCCTCCAGTGGTAGTGACTAAATCCTGCAGAACAAGGAGGAAGGAGGAGGCTGCAGACTTCAGAGACGGCCAGCCCACAGTGACCCAGAACACCAGAGGCTCTCCCTGAAGCTGCAGCCCCTGCCTGAGGCTCACTGCAGCTGTGCAGGGTTCTGACAACAAATTATGTTGTGTCCAAAAAATAATTTAAGGTCCTCTGTGCGATGTTGGAAACAAGAGAAGGAAGCTAAAGAAACAAGGCTTATTTGGCCTGGAGAAAAGGTTAAAAACCAACCTCATAAAAATAAATGGGTGGTTCTCATTGTTAGCTGATGTAAGAATGCAGGGAGATAGGACTGACCTGGAACTGAAGGGCCATTTCACCCATTGGTATGCTGCCAAAGAGGACATGGCGTCTCCTGGTGAAGTTATGAGCTCCCCATCATCAGAGGCATTCAGCTTGTGATGGAGAGGGGTAGACTTCCTGGGGATAATGTGGATGGGATTCATTCTTCAGATAAAGCTTTTAAAGTTATTCCTTTTTTTTTTTTTTTTTTTTTTTTT
>NW_016806225.1:2547145-2583573 GCF_001698545.2 Rhinopithecus bieti | reverse complement strand
TTTTTGGATGGAGTCTCACTCTGTCACCCAGGCTGGAGTGCAGCAGCACGATCTCGGCTCACTGCAACCTCCGCTTCCCAGGTTCAAGCGATTCTCTTGCCTCAGTCTCCTGAGCAGCTGGGATTACAGGTGTGAGCCACCACGCCCACCCTAAAGTTATTCCTTTTCTAGGCACCTCTTTAAAAATCACAAATCCTTTTCAAACTAAGATTCTGTTAGTATGAGTCTGCCCCAAAAGGGGGGAATGTTTATTGATAAGTGACCTCATAAACTCCCCCAGTCCAAGGACATACACCATTGAATTGTGCTTTCAGCTGATGTTTCCCCCCCGCCCAGTGGGCTGTTTATTCATGAGGTCTTAGCACCACCTAGTGGATTCCTTTGTTCATTACAAAGAGGATTAACTGTAAAGTTTAATACATAACAACCTTTTTGATTACAAGTTATGGGTTAAGCATTGTGCCATCACCTGGGGTGCAACACTAATTAAACAAGACATGGTCTCACCTTCATGAGGCTCATATTCTAATGGACTAGACAATAAACATGTAAACAGCAAAAGAATTAATTGTTTTATATTGTGATGTCAGGAAATAAACCCATTGTGTGATATAGAGTAATGTAAGCAGGAAGAGGCTATTTTAAGTAGTATTGGCAAGCCCAGTGCGGTGGCTCACACCTATAATCCCAACACTTTGGGAGCCCCAGGCGGGCGAATTACTTGAGGTCAGGAGTTCAAGACCAGCCCGGGCAACATAGTGAGATGCCTGTCTCTACAAAAATACAAAAATTAGCCAGGTATGGTGGCACCTTCCTGTAATTCCAGCTACTCAGGAGGCTGAGGTGGGAGGATCACTTGAACCCAGGAGACGGAGGCTACAGTGAGCTGAGATCATGCCACTGCACTCTAGCCTGGGCAACAGAGCGAGACTGTCTCAAAAAAAAAAAAAAATTAGCTGGGTGTGTTGGCACGCATGTGTGGCTCCCAGATACTCAGGAGGCTGAGGGAGGAGGATCCCTTGAGCCCGGGAGGTCAAGGCAACAGTAAGCCATGTTCACGCCACTGCACTCCAGCCTGGGAGACTGAGCAAGACCCTGTCTCAAAAAATAAAAAATAAAATAAAATAAATGGTGGGCAGAGAAAGCCTCTCCACGTGGACAATCGTGGAGGAGCTAAGAGCTTGACTGTTCAAGGAGCTGAGGCCAGCATGTTCAGAGCCCAGTGGGTGAGGCCAGAGGGGTGCAGTGGGACTGGAGAGAGAAACGAGGGAAGTTCCATGTTTGTAAACATTTCCTCAAGTGAAAGCACACAAATGGTTAGGGTGGGCTTCTCCAGAACAATATCTGGTCAAATTTTCAAAACACGGGGAAAGGGAAAATGCCTTGATATGAACTTGGCCAGGTGCTCAACTCCAGCAGGCCCCTACCAGGGCCATGGGTCACAGCTGTGTGCCCCTTAGGACAGCTGCATCTGCTCCCCACACCCTGCTTCAGGGTCCCCATTACTGATAAGCTGCATCTTTAATTACTTATGTTGGAAGTTCATTTTTAAAGTCTGGAAGAGTGGTTCTCAACCTTGGCTGCAAATCCTGGGAGACGTTAAAACCCCCCAAGTCTAGCTCACACCCTTGACCAGTTAAAGCTCCATCCCAGGAGGGTGGGCCCTGGGCACCGGTGCTTTGAAAGCCTGCAGGTGATTCCCATGTGCAGCCAAGGCTGAGAACAGCTGATCTGGAAGGATACTCATCAAGAGAAAAACAAGACACCTATTTGATATTCTCAGGTAGAGAAGGCTACACAAGTAATGAGGCTGTTTCCTTTTTCAAGACCAGGCCTCTTCCCCAGGTGGAAGCCCCCGCTCTGGACCACCCAGCTCTCGACACTACACTCTCACTACGTTCCCACCTGGACGCTTCACAATGCAGTCAACAGACCCTGTGAGCTGACTTTGCAGAAATGTACTTTTTCATAATGGCAAGCAGGCCTGCCACAGGCCCGGGAGTTCTTGGGTTTCCACGGCCTTGTTACTCAGTCACACTTCCCCAAGGTGCGGAGGGTCCAAGAGCTGGACCTCCTAAGGCGGTGATTCTCAGCTGAGCAGCACATCACAACGGCTTGGGGAGCTCATAAATACTGATCCTTGGGCCCAGCCCAAGACTGATTTCTGGGCTGCGGCTTGGGCTGTTGGGTGATTCTAAAATGCAGCCAAAGGCCGGGCGCGATGGCTCACATTTGTAAAGTCAGCACTTTGGGAGGCCAAGGTGGGCAGATCACTTGAGGTCAGGAGTTTGAGACCAGCCTGGCTAACATAGTGAAGCCCCATCTCTACTAAAAAAATACAAAAATTAGCCGGGTATGGTGGCATGTACCTGTAATCCCAGCTACTCGGGAGGCTGAGACAGAAGAATGGCATAAACCTGGGAGGCGGAGGTTGCAGTGAGTGAAGATCGCACCACTGCCCTTCAGCCTGGGCAGACAGAGTGAGACTCTGTCATAAATAAATATATTAATTAATTTTTAAAAACGCAGCCAAGACTGGAAGCTGCTGTTGCCAAAGAAAAGGCAGCACCTGTATTCCTCTATGTCCTCAGGAGGTCTACAATAACCAGAACCACTGTGTAACAGGTTGCTGCTTGAGTGGCCCACAATTGCTACAGGCTTTGTATTCTCTGCTAATGCAGCTCAGTCCTGGATCTATCTCTGTGTTCCCCAGGCCTCAGGTCGGCTGGTTATGAGTAGGCCAGTTAAGACTACAAGGGATTCCATATAGCTTGTCAACTGCCCCCCTCACCTCCCACTGGCTGGGAAGAAAAAACTCACGCAAGGCATGTGGCCGCCAAGACGGCAATGCCACATTTAGTACATGATGGGTGGTTACCTAGTAAATTCCCATTTAAAAAAAAAAAAAAAAAAGGAGCATTATCCTTAAAGCTCTTGCCAGTTAAGCACCAACAAAAAAAACTGGTAATATGCACTTTGCTGCACTAGTATGGTATAACTGTTTACATACGCAATGGCTTATGTTATTAAAAGAAAGCTATCCACATACATCTTAACATCTAGGATACATACCAGAAGGTAGCTAGTTACACTGGCTGGTGAAAATCCAGGTGATTCAAATTTTGTTATTGTTGTTGCTTATCTTCATTTTCTAATTGTTTTATGATGAATATGGATGACTGATATGACCAATGTTACTAGAGCAAATACCAAAAAGAATCCATTGTTTCTTACAGAACTTAAGTGCATAGCTGGTCTATAAGTGTTCAGCTCACAACTCTTACCTTTTTTTTGTTTTTTGAGATAGAGTTTCACTCTCGTTGCCTCTCAAGTAGCTGGGATGGTAGGCATGCGCCACCACGCCCGGATGATTTTGTATTTTTGGTAGAGATGGGGTTTCACCATGTTGGTCAGGATGCTTCAAGAACCCTAAAAGCATTGCTCCCTCAACAAGAGGACAAGGGCCACATTGTACTTATTTGGTAGCTACGCGGCTCTAGTACAGCATGGCAGGCACTTAGAAGGATCAAGATCAACATGCTAATCAATTCAGCTGCCGGAAAGTAAGCCATTCCCCTATCAGTCTTTTTCACAAGGAACACGGATTCTTTACTGCCTCTGCAGATTCTGTTAGTTTTTCAAAGTATCTTCTGTGAAACTAGTTTTCTCTGGACAATAGGTATGCAAAAACCAAAAAAGGTACGTGTGTGGGAGTCTGAAAGACAGATTTCTTTCCTAAAGAGCTTTGCAGAGCTTTGACTATACAATTATTCATTGTGAATCGCAATAGAAGGATACCATATATAGCTTTTCCCAAATTTATTTAGCCATAGAACACTTTTCTCCAGGAACAGCTGCAGGGACTAGTACTCCCAGGAATACATTTTGGGAAATACTAGTCTATCTTTCTGGTGCACAGCTCTTTGACCTACCACCCACAAGGCAGAGTGGCTGCAAACGTGCCCTGTCCTCTATAATGAGGGCAGGGCTGCACAGAAGGTGGTTAGGTGACCACGCAGCACACTCAGATTTCTGTCATCGAGTGAGCTCAGACACAAATGAGGTAACTGAGAGCCCAGAAAACAAATAAGGAATGGTCCAATAAATATTCACAACTGAACATCAGGTGACATTTTCATTTATTCTGTTTACAGGCGCAACGTAGTTACACTGATTTTTCTCGGTCTCATCTGGGTTGGATCCAAAGACATTCAGAGGCATGGTGAGAGGCAAAGCATCAGACATCTCACTGGTGGCAGGTACTTTCTGACTACTGTACCACCTGCCATATCCTTCCCCACCGCATCATCCCCAAAGCCATTTACTGCCAAACGCTACAGTAAAAACCCAATGCATTTACATAAAATAATGCCTAACTGCACATTTACAATTTTTAGAAAAAATCCCGCTTAAGCTCTTCTAGAAATTTATGGCAGGAAAGTTAAGGACCAAGGCTATGAGTGAGCCATATGTGGCAACTAAAAGTAGATAAGCACTGAGTTTCTCCATTCGTGGAAAAAAAGTCACACTGAGCCCACTCTTCCTGTGGGGCAGGATAAGACCTTTCTTTTATACCCTGTTGAGAATCTCAGGTGGACAACGTGACTGCACGAATGCTGAAAGGCAGCTTGCCGGCTTAGTTATCACCTTGCAGAGGTAGCTATGCACTACACAGCCACGCTGCCCAAAGCGCGCTCCTGAGAACACTGGTCCTACAAAGTGCTCCTTGTAAGAGAACTTTAGGAATCAAAGTATTTAGAAAATACTATACACTATCATTCCCTTCCTGGAGATCCACAATGTACAGTATCACATGGAAGTTTCCAGAAGTCCTTTCATAAAGAAATGCTTAACTTAACCCAGAGTTTCCATATCAACCTGACCTTGGAATCTCTTATTTTTTGGGGTGACACATTTCATAGAACACATTCTGAGAAATGCTCCTCTATGGCTTTGAGAAATTATTTGCAGAAACAAAATAATAATAATTTTTTTTACTTAAAAAAATTAAGTAACTAGTAGGATCATGTGTTGGTCAACAACGAAGAGATCAAAGAGTCAGGAAGTCCACGTCATAGACTCCCCCTTTCTAATTCCAGCCTAGCACTGTCGCCATAAACTTTGCCTGCCTGAAAACAGGTAGCAATCAGTTGTCCATGATTTCTCCCTTTGAGTTGTTCAGCATGGTAATCACAGTACAGAATTGAATGTGGCCCATCAGGGGCCCATATTTCATGTACAGAGGCCAAGCACCTTGTCTTGTCTTCTGTTGTAACAGTGAAATCATTAAACATCTATTGTTGCTTATCACATGACTACAAGGTTTTTCAAATAGACCTGACAAGCCCTTTGTTCCTAACAAAAAAGGGGGATGATAACTTGTAGAGCTTCTAATTATTTTCAGCCACAACTACCCAGACCAAGAGATCAGAATACAAAGCTTTTGGCCAAATAATTTAAAAGTATTACAGCAATGACAGGGAAAGATGGAAATCAATGACACTACTGGAATGATGTAAACATTTTATCATCTGCATAATACATAATTTTTTATTCTTGTTTCCAAGGAGTTTCACATGATGTTTTGAAGCAGAAGCAGACTTGCCACATGTGAAACTTGGCAGACAATAATAACATATTATCTATGCCCTGCTGGGATATAAGCGCACGTTCACACCTCAATAGCAATCCTCGCAAATCGATATTGTAGAGAGGCGGGAGGCCTCAGTAGCACTAAGCCCCTCTGCGCCGCTGGCTGGCTGGACAGCATATCCAGCAAGCCTGTCAAGCTAACAAACCCCAGGGCTTCTCCACAGCCAACAGCCATGGAAAAATCTCCCTGAGTCACAAAGCCTAGGAGAGTTCTGGAGCAGTGCATCGTCACACACGGCAGAGGGCCTGACCACAGCCCCAGAGTCAGAGCTTCCTGCCCAGCCAGAGGCTCTTCCCACGCGGGGCCATCAGAAGAGGCGCGTCCCGGCTTCTGCCTCTTCTCCCTTTTCTTTTTCTCTTTCTGTTCCAGGATCTTGCTCCTGAATGGGTCACTGTGTTTGGATTCCTGGGGCCCACAGTAATGCCAGTCCTCACGGAGCTGGAGGAAGTCCTCCTTGGCTGGGACGCAGATCATGGTGTGAGGCTCGGGGCTGCCCTTGCTGAGCAGGGACAGGCTGACCCACACCAGGGCCCTGGGGAAGTGGCCCAAGATGGACAGGCAGGCCTCTCTGGTCAATCCTTGTTGGCCTCTGCCAGGAGCTCGCCGGGCTCCCCGAGTGTCCTCAGAACTGGGCCCACACCAGGCTGACAGTTGCTTCAGTAATTTTCTACTCCTACATGAAGTTGGAGACATACGTTTGAGGATATTTTGTTCCAGAAAAAAAACATACAATCAGAAGATTAGACACTGCTAGAATTAATTTGATTCTTTTATACTATATAAGAATCAAAACTACAATTTTAAAAAATTAGAAATACACTGTAGTACATTTTAGTACTGATATTTTCTTTTTATGTGTTTGCCATTCTGAAACTCAGGGACTAAATGTTTAAGAAGTTGAAGGCAGGCAAAACAAGA
Organism: Rhinopithecus bieti; assembly: GCF_001698545.2. Lineage (NCBI taxonomy): Eukaryota > Metazoa > Chordata > Mammalia > Primates > Cercopithecidae > Rhinopithecus > Rhinopithecus bieti. The sequence goes on along the minus strand of NW_016806225.1, from coordinate 2,577,002 downwards.
CAGTGAAATAGAATCTAGGATTGTAATCATAGTGAGGGTGAAAATAAAGAGGCACTAAGATTTTAATGAGTAAAGGAACTGTAAGGGACAACAGTTGCATGTAAAGTAAGAAAGAATGATAGGAAATTAAGAGGCTACTATATGGAAAAGTAAGCACAAGACTAGAAGGATAAGCACTTTTTAAGAATCATAGCACAGGCCGGGCGTAGTGGCTCACACCTGTAATCCTAGCAGTTTTGGGAGGCCAGGGTGGGCGGATCATAGGAGGTAAGGAGTTTGAGACCAGCCTGACCAACATGGTGAAAATTAGCCAAGCGTGGTGGCATGCACCTGTAGTCCCAACTACTTGGGAGGCTGAGGCAGGAGAATCGCTTGAATCCAGGAGGTAGAGGTTGTAGTGAGCCAAGATCACACCACTGCACTCCTGCCTGGGCGATAGAGCAAGACTCCATCTCAAAAAAAAAAAAAAAATCAGAGCAAAGCACAGAATGCAGGGTTGTTGATAAGCAGAACCTGGCCCGCAGCAATATTGAGAGGAGAACATAGTGTATCTGGTAGCCTCTCTGGTTAGGACCATATTACATCTAACTGGTTGCTACTCTATTACGAATCCATATGATTCAAAAGGAACTAGAAAAAATCTAATTTGGTGATTTAAAGCAAAGAATTCTTGCTCAAACTGCATAAAATATGTCAGAAAAAAACTGCCTTGGTTTAGATCTATTGATGACAATATTGTAAATCATTTCATCAATTAGCATCATGCCTTACATCAAACATTATTAAGCTGTTTCCCTGAGCCCTCTATGAAATATGAAAGACTGGCTTTCCCTTCCAGAAAGTCTATAAATTCCCTTGGATTTTGCATAAACAAACAGTGATGATGCTTATATCCTGTAGCCTCTTCAGTATTAAAATAAATAATCCAAAATGTACCCAGAAGTCACCGACACTTACCTGAGAACACAGAGTTGACGCCCTGTGGCAGCAACATGGTTTTCACTGGCCTCCTGGTCTGTGATGCTCTCAGGCCCTGGCGATTCTTGACACCCTGCATCCATTACCTCTTCTGCCTCCCTGGGGTGCTCTATGGATGTGCCCACTTCGTCAGATGGCTGATGAGGTTTTTTAGGCATGGGAGCACAAGGCGCCTCAGATCTTCTTAGCTTACACTCCTTACCATTTGGAGATGAAGCTGCAGAAGGTTCTTCGTGGGCCTGGCCTCTTGACTCCCAGTCTTGAGTTAACTGCTCCCAGGGACAGCAGAAAGGTGCCAGAGTGCCAAGCTTAACGTAGTTGGGCCGTTTTGCAGGAGGGCGTCTAAAGAAAAACACAGAGGAGAACCAATGTTGAACAATTTAGGACTGCAAAACTAAAATAATTATAACCATTATAATGTATCTCTATTTTAACACACACACACAAACACACACACAAAAGCTCTCCGAGAAACATATGATAAAGAATAATAGGCTGGGCTCAGTGGCTCATGCCTGTAATCCCAGCATATTAGGAGGCCGAGGCGGGCTGTAATCCCAGCACTTTAGGAGGCCGAGGTCAGGAGTTCGAGACCAGCCTGGACAACATGGTGAAAGCTCTACTAAAAATACAAAAATTAGCCAGGCATGGTGGAGGGTGCCTATAATCCCACCTACTTGGGAGGCCGAGGCAGACGAATCACTTAAACCCAGGAGGCAGAGGCTGCAGTGAGCCAAGATCGCGCCACTGCACTCCAGCCTGGGCAACAAAGTAAGACTCCGTCTCAAAATATAATAATAATAGGCCAGGCGCAGTGGCTCATACTTGTAATCCCAGCACTTTGGGAGGCCCAGGTGGGTGGATCACCGGAAGTCAGGAGTTCAAGACCAGCCTGGCCAAAACGGTGAAACCCCATCTCTATTAAAAATACAAAAAAATTAGCTAGGTGTGGTGGCACGTGCCTGAAATCCCAGCTACTAGGGAGGGTGAGGCAGGAAAATCACTTGAACCCGGGAGGCAGAGGTTGCAGTAAGCTGAGATCATGCCACTGCACTCCATCCTGGGTGACAAGAGCAAAACTCCATCTCCAAAAATAAATAAATAAAATAATAATAATAACCAACTCTACCGGCCAAGCTTTTTTGTTTTCTCTGGTTTTCAATAAACAATGTAGCCCCATGTGGCCACTGAACCACACCAGGGGGTTCATTCCTGAAAGCTACAAGGAACTGGTGCCCCTGGAGTTGCGCCACGATTTTCCTATACACTAAGCTCGAGGTTACATGAAGTTTCTATTTTACTCTTGACCTCCAGTGACCCAGCTACCCTCCACAAAAACAATAAATATCATTATCAGTTTCTTACATAGCCTTCCAGAGACATTTTATGTACATACAAGCAGATATGTACATCTCTTCCTTTTTGTTTATTTTTATACAAATAGCAGCATACTAGATACAGTACTTTTTGCTTAACTTCACTTTTTTCATTTAACAAAATATCTTGATTACTTTATGCCAGTACTGAAAGCTCCCTCATTCTTTCTTTTTAAAAGGCTGTGTATCTTGTATCTTATTCTACTGAATGAATATGCCCTTATTGATTTAGACAGTCCTCTATGAAAGGACATTTTGATTGTCTTCAAGTTTGGTTCCTCCAAACAAGGCTGCAATGAATGATCTTGACGGTTACTCTGCCTTCCGCTGCACCACCATGACTCTTGTTGTCACTCCCAGTGGCTTCAGCATCTACCTAAATCATCCTTCCAATACCCCACCAGTCACCTTCCCACCCTCACTTCGCATCTTTTACTTCATCCCACCTCAAGCACCCACTCGCTGCTCATACCTTAAGTGTGGTCACTGCCAACACCTGCTCCAGCTTCAAACCGTGATGTCAGTATCCTGTTCTCAGAGCCATGCGTCCTGTTTTCCACCCACTTACCCTCCCACAACAATGCCCCAACCATCCATTTACACTAGCACCTCCACGCGGCTCGCAGCAGCTGCCTCGCTCTTCATCAGCCTAGACTCCATGGTTCACACCACCGTCCCTCCCCTACAAATGCCCCCACTCCCTCCACTGGAAAGTCCACCTGGGCGCAGCTGACTCTCCAACGACCCCATGCCAGCCCGAGTGGCAGAGCACAGCTGAGGAAGAACTCAAAATGGTCCTGAATGGTCTTCCTTTATAAACACAAATCTCAAATAGGCGCTCTCTACATCTTACAGATCCTATGTTTCTCCTTTCAATTCCATCTTCCACTGTCCCAGAAACTGCTTACAATTCCTCTCTCTTCAAATCTCCAACAGCCTCTCTCCCCTTCTTACTGCTGGCTGATAGCTGTGCCTCTTTTTTCATGAAGACAGTCACAATCAGGAGTGTGCTACTTAATCCCCCCACCGCAGAATCTAACCTAGCTAAATAAATCCATGTTCAGATTTCAGTGGCAGTCTAACAGTCTTATATTAATTTTTTCTGAGGAAGAAGAACTAGCCAACTTAAGAATTACAGAAAGAAAGTGGTTTGGAAAATAGAATTAAGAGTCAGGGCTGTGCGCGGTGGCTCACGCCTATAATCCCAGCACTTTGGGAGGCCAAGACAGGCGGATCACAAGGTCAACAGATCAAGACCATCCTGGTGGTGAAACCCCATCTCTACTAAAAATACAAAAATTAGCTGGGCATGGTGGCGGACACCTGTAATCCCAGCTACTCGGGAGGCTGAAGCAGGAGAATCGCTTGAACCTGGGAGGCGAAGGTTGCAATGAGCCGAGATCATGCCACTGCACTCCAGCCTGGCGACAGAGTAAGACTCCATTTAAAAAAAAAAAGAGTCAGAACTGTTTGTAAATCTATTTGGAAGATAGCCAAAGAAATAAAAGCAGATTAAACGGTATCAGTGGCAGTCTAACAGTCTTATATTCAGAAGAACTGAACTCAATCCCAACAGATACTGCCTCCTCTACTTGTGCCCTGAATCCCACCCCTTCTTCCTTGTCCAAGGACTTAGCTCTTACATTTTAGCCTCCCTCCCATCTCTTGGGTACCCCCAACCAGCCTAGATACTTGTGCCTCCATCAAGAACACAAGTTACATGGCCAGGTATAATGGCTCATTCCTGTAATCCCAGCGTTTTGGGAGGCTGGGGTGGGAGGATTGCTTGAGGCCAGTTCAAGACCAGCTTGGGCAACAAAGCGAGACCCTGTCTACAAAAAATTTAAAAATTAGCCAGGAGTGGTGGTGCACACCTACAGTCCCAGCTACTCAGGAGGCTGAGATGGGAGGATTGCCTGAGCCCAGGAGTTGGAGGCTGCAGTAAGCTATGATCACACCACTGCACTCCAGCCTGGGTGACAGAGTGAGACCCTGTCTCAAAAAATAAAAGAAGAATATAAGCTCCATGAAGGCAGAGACAGACTTGTCTGCCTTGCCCCTGCTGTCGCCCCAGCACCTAGAATGGTGTTTGACACACAGTAGGCTTTAAAGAAATGTATGTTAAATGAAGGAATAAATGAGACAAATATATAAAGATGCACACAGGAAGATGTTCACAGAAACACACAGCAAAAAATCAGAAATAACCTCAAGAACTACTGATAAATTACAGGACATCCACACTGCAATTGCATGCGACCATTCAAAGTGACATTTTGAGCAAAGCTGGCAGGCTGACTCACAGGCCAAATGGAGCCTGCTGTCTGTTTTTGTACCACCCATGAGCTAAGAATGGTTTCTACATTTTTAAATGGTTAAAAGCAAAAGAGTAATATTTCATGACACATGAAAATTATATGAAATTCAAATCTGAGTGTCCATATATAAAGCATGATTGGAACACAGCCGTGCTCGTTCTCTTACATGTCATCTGCAGCTGCTTTGAAGCCACAATGGCAGAGTTGAGTAGTTGCCATGGAGAACAAAGGCTCCACAAAGCCAAAAATATTTAGCATCTGGCCCTCTACCAAAAAAGTTTGTCAATACTTGGTTTAGAGTCATATTTTTTGATATGGTAAAACTATACATACCATATTGTTAAGCGAAAAAGGCAGGTTTCAAAATAATGTATGTAATACCATTCTTTAAAAAAATAGGTGTATCTATGGAAAATTTGCATGCATAAAAAGCTCTGAAGAGTAAGAAATAAGTATTATTGTCAACTATTATTTAACAAACACATAGAAGCCTCTCAACTACATTCTATGGGAGACACAAGGATGTATAACATGTGATTGCTGCCCTCAAAGAGCTGGTAAGCTAGCAATCCAGGAATATATCACTAGTCACTCATTCATCCACCACTCTGCAAATAGTTTGAAACCCAGGCACAGGCCAGGCAGGGTAGCTCACACCTGTAACCCTAGCACTTTGGGAGGCCAAAGCAAGTGGATCACTTGAGCCCAGGAGTTCACGAACACCCTGGGCAACATCACAAAACCTCATCTCTACAAAAAATACAAAAATTAGCCAGGTGTGGTGGCAGGTGCCTGCAGTCCCAGCTACTCTGGAGGCTGAGGTGGGAGGATCACCTGGGTCCGGGAGGTGGAGGCTGTGGTCAGCCATGATCATGCCACTGTACTCCAGCCTGGGTGACAGAGTGAGATCCTGTCCTCCCCACCCCACCCCCCCAAAAAAAAAGCTAGGCAGACTGCCTGTCTCTACAGTTATGGTTGCAGCAATGAACAAGAAAACACAATTCTGCCCTCATGAAGCTCACCATCAAGGAACTACAATATTCAACCAGTCATTCATCAGACAACAAATAAAGGTTATTAAGACCTACTGTGCACCAGGCACTGGCTAGACACTGCAAATGCCACAATAAAGAGAGACAGCTTCTGTGCTTCTGGGAGCCTACAATTTAGGGGGCAACAAATTCCAAATGTTAGAATATACTTTGTAATATAAAGGAAATCATGACCCTCATTGGCCACACTTCCAGTGAAAAAATAAAAGTCTAAATGGATAAGTACTAAGATATAAAAACAGTGCTTGACCAGGTACAGTGGCTCATACCTATAATCTTGGCACTTTGGGAGGCCGAGGCCGGTGCATCCATGGAAAACCGGTATTGAGACCAGCCTGGGCAACATAGTGAAACCCCGTCTCTACAGAAAATGCAGAAGTTAACCAGGCACAATGGCACATGCCTTTACTCTCAGCTACACGGGTGAGGTGAAAGAATCGCTTGAGCCCAGGAGCCGGAGGTTTCAGTGAGCCAAGATCATACCACTGAACTCCAGCCTGGGCACAGAGCAAGACCACCATCTCAAAAAACAAACAAACAAATAGTACTTATCTCTCTGGATGGCAGGACTATACCAATCTATCTTTTTATATATTTTCATAGTTTAATTAAAATTTTATAACTATATATTACTTCTATAATACGTTTCAAAAACACAATTTCCATTTTGGAGGGAGAGAGGGGTTGGTACTAGCAATCTATTAACAAGTGTCTGAGACTCATGTCCAAGTTTAAGTGTACATTATTATTGATAGAAATAAATAACGAACAAAAGGGTTTATAACCAAAATGGGCCTATAAAAGCCAAACAGACATAAGACAATCTCCCCACTTAAGTCATATCTTCTTAATTAATTCTCAGTAATGCTGAACTCACTGAAAAGTCTATGAAACTCCATGTTAGATAACAAGACTTACCAAAGCCATCCTAATGCTTGGGATACCAATATAAGCAGGCACTTCTCTTCTCCTTAATACGTTAAGAAACTAGAGAAGCCAGCTTCTTACCTTTTGTACTTTTCAAGAAGATTATTAGCTTGCTCTTCTGCAAACAGCATCCCGGCAGGGCAGTCTGGAAAATCGCCTGGGACATTAGGCGACCTCTTATACTGAGAATGCACTGCAGACTCTTTCAGCCCTCCGACTCTCGCACCTCGATAGATCTAAAAGAAATGTCAAAAAGATACTGTCAGTCTACCAACTTAAAGTGAATTGCTTAATGTTTATATGGGGGAAAATGAGAAACAACCTAAATGCCCCTCAAAAGGAGAATGGATAGAAATACACACAATGGATTACCATGCAATCGTAAAAATGAATGAAATTGAGCTTCGTCATGCTTCATTAATAAATATGGAAAAGAATCTCAATGCCAAGTGAATACAGCAAGTTGCAAAATCATATATACGGTGAGGTATATACTTTAAAAACCTAAATAGTGTCAAGTCTAAATAGTTATTTTATTGTGGGATACAAACATACTTCAATAAAGCTATAAAAATATGCATGGTAGTAGCAAACACTGAAATCAGAGGAGTGATTATTTTAAAAGGAGGGAGGGAAACGAAACTGGAGAGAGGTACACAGGGTGCACTGATGCATCTGTAGTGTTTTATTTCTTAAGCCGGGTGCTGGGTAATGGCACACAGGCATTTACTACATCAGCATCCATTCTTTTTTGTATGCCTGAAAGCATCTCATAGTAAAAAAGTAAGTAGGATTATTTTTAAATATTCCTACTCCTGAATGATTAACTGGATGTCCCTGCACTAGACATGCTAAAAATTAATTACTGGCATGAATCTAAAAGTCTCACATGCCTTTCACACTCTCTAGGATCAAAGTGATAGGTATTTATTTATTTATTTTCATTTTTGAGACAGTCTCGCTCTGTCACCCAGGCTGGAGTGCAGTGGTGTGATCTCAGCTCACTGCAACTCCGCCTCCCAGGTTCAAGGGATTCTTATGCCTCACTCTCCCCAGGAGCCATCATACCCAGCTAATTTTTGTATTTTTAGTAGAGACGGGGTTTCACCATGTTGGCCAGGCTGGCCTCAAACTCCTGACCTCAAGTGATCTGCCAACCTCGGCCTCCCAAAGTGCTGGGATTACAGGCGAGAACCACCACACCCAGCCTTCGAAGTAATATTTAAAATAACCAGGAAAAAAAGACACATTCGATTCTAATAAAATTTTTAGCTGCAGTTGATAAATAGGGGTATATGGTTATAGTTAACATTTTTTTAAAAAGTATTCTGTCTGTAAAAGTTAAGTCCTTTGCTTTTAAACTATAACAAATTTCTTCAAATCAAATAGCTAGACATTTTGTTGCCACTACTATTCAAAAATCAGGTCACTTTAAAAACCTCGACAATTAATGATATGTCAGCACAGGTCTTATAATGAGAACCTGGCTCCAGGAACTATATGTATGAAGTATCTTGTATCCGGGACTATAGCTCTAAGGGCAGAAATATACCACTCAATTCCTCCTAAGTTGTACATAAAGTCTGGAACATTTTGAGTACTTAGCATTTATTAGGAATCTATTTTAAATATTGCAACTGTTAGAATCAAAAAGTAACTTACAAATGGAATCCAGAAAGCCATGCCCCAGCCCTTTGGGAGTAGGACATCCCAGCCACTTCCCCAGCCTAGTCGGTCTTCACCAGTCACTTTTCCTGGCTGCTGAATCAAAAGTATAGGTATCTTGGATTCATGGGGACCTAAAATAAGCTGTGACCCAGGCACCAGCAATTCACTCCTCATCCGGTTTAAATCCTAAAGTGGAAGAAAATAATTCAAGACAAACAGCCCTAGTCTCCTGGGAGATCCTCCTGGGTCTCCCTATAAGCAGCTTTAGAAAGTTAAATGCTCTTTTAAACAAGCAAGAGAAAAACATTCTCAATAAATAAATGTGAGCCATTTTAAGTATAAGGTATTCCTCCTACAGATATTTTCCTCTATACAAGTGTTTAGGTAGAAATGCCAAATTGTCTTATATCACTCATTATCAGCATTCATTCTGTTGATCTCTTATATCAAGATTAATCTTATATGTTGATATTCTGTCCTTACATTGATTTTGATTAAGATTTGGTGTCATAGAGTAAAAAAGATATAAACAATTAAGTGACGCCTTCTCAAGGATGTGCAACTAGAGAAATGCACTGGCTCTTGAGAAAATTGCCCACTGGGTCTTAAAGAATCAAAACAGAAGATGGTTAAAATTATTGTTAAGGGGAATGTAGGGGGTGGATAACATCCTTTCAGACTTTTCTTGGAGCTGTAAAAAGAGATTAACAGGTAGGTAAGAGGGCTATCACTCAGTTTAGAAAAAACTATGCAAGAGACTGCCTTCAGACCATAGTCTAACGGCTATCTCATGAACACTCTTCAAGCCAGGTCCAATCTTCTTTTTCACTTTCGGAGTTTCTGCTACCATCTATGTGTTAGTAATTCCAAACTATCTCTCTTTAGCCCTGACTCTTCCTTCTGGGATCGAAACCTGCCTCCTGGACCTCTGCTCTTGGGAAGTCCCACAGCCCCTCAAGCTCAAGATTGAACTCATCACCCTTCCACTGTATTTGCTCTCTTCCTGTATCCCCCACCCAGCTGAATGACACCACAATTCACACACTCCATTCATTCAGCCATTCAAATATTTACTGAGCACTTCTATGTGCTACACACTTTTCTAGAACCTGGAAATACATCAGTGAGCAAGTAAGACATGGCTCTGGCTCTCTTTTAGCTGAAATCCTAAATCCAAGCTAGAATATCAGGACCTAATCGGCATGCCTCCTCCTTTCTCACCTCCCATCTTCCAGCCAACCACCAAGCCTTGTCAATTTCACCTTCCAGGAATATGCGTTAAACCTCACCCTCTCCACTCCAGCCACACCGCCACAATTCAGGCCCCCATCATGTCATATTTGAATATTTCAAGGGTCTTTTTAAGGCCATCCAACCCACAGTCTCTCTCCAGCTCCCTCACCCCCCATCTGCAACCCCCCACTGCTGCCAGTGTGAAATCTCATCATGTCATGGCCAACCTTAAAACCTTCAAGGGTGTCCCACATCTCCAAATCCTTAAAAGGCTTCAAGGTCTTTCATGCTCTAGCCCCATTTGTGTCTTCAGCTTCATTTCTCACCCCATTTCTGATTCCTAGCTCCTGATCCACTTGGAGAGTCTTCCTGGTTTCTGCCTGGGCTCCTGCACATGCTTTTCTCACTTCCTGCAATCTTATCTTCACTGAAACCTTGACTCTGCCTCCAAGAAGTCTGGTGACTTCTGGCTCCCATCTGAGAGTCAGTTCAAATGCCTGCTCTTCCATCCAGGAGGCCAGCCTCATTTTTCTCATCTGAGCTCAGTACCCCTTCTAGAGATTTCCTGAGTGCACTGTACTTTCTTTGACCACATCTAAGTCATCTATCCCAGCATCTCACACAATGTCTGGCCCTGGAAGTTCCCCAATCATAGTAAAATTAAAGACAGAGAACATTTAAGGGAAAAGAAAACAATAAAAGAAAAACATATTTAAACCATGAGATCATCATTTCAAGAAAAAGTCTTTGTATTAACATTTCCTAGAGATTATTCTTACTTTATCTCTAAGAACAGAAAAAAATCACAGTATGTATCTTTCTTCTTAGATTCTTATCCTTGGATAACAGATAAGATCCTTATTCTTATATCCCTATCCTTATTCTTAGATTATCCCTAAGAACAGAAGAAAATCACAGTACATATCATGAGTCAGGGATCAACAACTTGTTTGAAAACAAAAGAAAGTCTATGGAATTCTATGAAGTATGAAATAACTTTTTACGGTCTCTAGAATGATATATTTAACCTGTCATTCATGACTTTACCAATAATCCTTACACTAATTAGTTACCTGATCCGAGATTTTATTCTCTGTGACACTCTTACAGATATCTTGGTTCCAGATAAAGCTATGCGTACATTCCACAGGCACACCCTCCAGAAGCAGCTGTCTAACTTTCTCATTATCTAAGAGGGAAAAGAAATAGCCTTCAAACCACATCCTTCAGATCAATGAAGTCAAACTCCAAATGTTGGCAGTAGGCCTTTTGTTACAAACCAATATTTCATAGGCATTTACTTAGTTTAGAAGAACTTACTTGACAAGAAATTAAGTTATTCTTATAGTCAGTTTTACAGTCTATGACATAGCAAAGGCTCCTAAGCAGTTTTCTTTGGTATTGATTTTTCATGTACAAGATGCAAATATCACAATATTAAATTGCCTCCAAAAAACTGCCTAATTCCACATGCAAGATAATCAAATTCTAGTAGCCACTGCAAAGGCAAACACTATGGCACATTAAGCCAGGCATGGTGGTGCACACCTGTAATTCCAGCCACTTGGGAGGCTAAGCGGGGAGGATCACTTAAGCCCAGGAGTTTAAGTCCAGCCTGGGCCACATAGCAAGACCCCATCTCTAAATAATAATATGCCCATACTATAAATACATGTCATATTTCAGCTACTGGCTTCAGGACTTTGTGTATCATTCCTCATCCAATGGTGGTGAGCCAACAGATATCATCATCTTCTCTTCTGCCCCATTATTTTAAGTCTCTGATAACCTATTTATATTGAACTACTTATTCCTTTCTGTAAAATGTATTTTTGCATCCTTTTTTTTTTTTCTTTGAGACAGAGTCTCACTCTGTCACCCAGCCTGGAGTGCAGTGGCACAATCTTAGTTCACTGCAACCTCCCCCTCCCAGGTTCACATGATTCTCCTGCCTCAGCCTCCCAAGTAGCTGGGATTACAAGTACGTGTCACCATTGCTGGCTAATTTTGCTATTTTTAGTAGAGACAGGATTTCACCATGTTGGCCAGGCTGGTCTCAAACTCCTGACCTCAAGTGATCCACCTGCCTCAGCCTCCCAAAGTGCTGGGATTACAGGTGTGAGCCACCATGCCCAGCCTCATCCCTTTAAAATAAGCATATTTTCAGTGATACATAGTGTTTTATCCCTTTAAATAAGCTGTACCATTCTAGCAAGTACTCAAGCAGAAAGAGGAAGAAACTTTATCAGTGACAAGCCTCTATATTGATAGAAGGAACTTCCTACATGCAGTCATTTAATCCCCAGGGAAAAGTATCTCCCAAATCTTATTTTGTTGAACTGATGAATTTTCATTAGAAAACAAAGACAATTTTTGAGTTTGGGTTATGGTTCTAAACTCTCCACAAAGAAACATCACTCAAAGGCACATACCTGCCTGCATGGGTCTGATGGCTAGTAAAAAATAAGTTGGGAGCCATTGGGCCATAGTGTGACAGATATTAAGGGAGAACAAAGTTAGAAAAAAAATTAAGTTGATGAAAAGATCTGAGATTAAAAACTGTTTAAAAGCCACAACAGGCCAGGCACAATGGCTCATGTCTATAATCCCAGCACTTTGGGAGGCCAAGGCGGGCAGATTGCTTCCGCTCAGGAGTTCAAGACCAGCCTGGGCAACATGGCAAAACCCTGTCTCTACAAGAATTAGCTGGGTGTGGTGGTGTATGCCTGTAGTCCCAGCTACTTGAGAGGCTGAGGTAGGAGGATGGCTTGAGCCCAGGAGGCAGAAGTTGCAGTGAGCTGAGATTGTGCCACTCCACTCCAGCCTGGGTGACAGAGCCAGACCCTGTCTCAAAAAAATAAAGCAAAATAAAAAATTTTTAAAAGCCACAGCAGCTTCAGTACACTGCTCTTCCTTACAGAGATAACCACCATCAGATCCTCAAGCCACAGTGCTATGTGCTGCAGGTTCACATGGCCTGTCTAGGAGCAATCAAGCTCCACTTTCAACAGCCTGGGTACCCAGAGTGCTTTCCTGTGGAGCACTGCCACGCATTTGGGGTCATGATTGGGATTGTAGTCAGATTAAGCTGCAAACAAGAGATAGTTGATACTTATAGTGTAAAGACCCAGGAAAGTACTACCTCATCTTCAAATATTCCAAAAGATAATAATAGATAGGTCTGGCAAAAGTGGCTCATGCCTTTAATCCTAGCACTTTGGTAGGCTGAGTTGGGAGGATCACTTGAGCCTACGAGTTCAAGACCAGCCTGGGCAATTTAGTGAGACCCTTTCTCTACAAAAAGTTAAAAATTAGCCAGGCATAGTGGTACGTGCCTATAATCCCAGCTACTTGGGGGCTGAGGTGGGAGGATCGCTTGAGTCTGGAAGGTCAAGGCTGCAGTGAGCCATGATTGCACCACTGCACTTAGGTCTGGGTGACAGAGTGAGACTCTGTCTCAAAAATAAATAAAATAATAATAATGATAATAATAATAACAGATAAAACAAAGTAGACAGTATGTCCACACAAGGGAATATTATTGAGCTAAAAAGAAATGTGCTATTGAGCCATGTGAAACACAGAGGAATTTTTTGTTTTTTTAAAGATGGAGTCTTGCTCTGTTGCCCAGACTGGAGTGCAGTGGCACAGTCTCAGCTCACTGCAGCCTCTGCCTCCCAGGTTCAAGCTATTCTCCTGCCTTGGCCTCCTGAGTAGCTGGGATTACAGACACCCATCACCATGCCAATTTTTTTTTTTTTTTTTTTTAGTAAAGACAGGGTTTCACCATGTTAGCCAAGCTGGTCTCTAACTCCTGACCACAGGTGATCTGCCCACCTCAGTCTCCCAAAGTGCTGGGATTATAGGCATGAGGCACCATGCCTGGCCTACATAGAGGAAATTTAAGTGCATATTACTAAGTGAAAGAAGCCGATCTGAAAAGGCTATGTATTGTATGATTCCATTTATATAATATTCTAAAAAACACAAAACTATAGAGGTAGTAAAAAGATCAGTGGTTACCAGAAGTTAGGGGTAAAGGCAGGATGAATAGGCAGAGCACACAGGATTTCGAGGGCAGTGAATCTATTCTGTATGATGCTATTATGGTGAGTATGTCATTACACCTTTGTCAAAATCGATAGAGTATATATACCACCAGGAGTGAACCCTAATACAAACTGAGGACTTTAGGTGATAATGATGTGTTAATGTCGGTTCATGGACTGTAACAAATGTACCACTCTAGTAAGGACACGGACTGTGTGGTGGCGGTGCATAGAGGGGGATGGAAGTTCATGGGATCTCAGTACTTTATGCTCAATTTTGCTGTGAACCTAAAGCTGCATTAAAAAATAAAGTCTATTTACAACAAAGTGGAGTATGTCTGAAGGCTAAGGGGAAGGCCCTTTTAGGTCAATAGTCTTTACTGGGAAGAGAAAACAATACCCCAGCTGAGACTCACATCAGTACCCTAGAATCAGTACCCACATCAGTGTGCCTAGAATGACTGCCACTTCTGAATGTAATTCTGAGTCCTTCCCCCAGACTCATATAAAGCATGTTTTCTTTCACAGACAAAAGTTCTTGAATTGATTATATTAACTCAAGAATGTGACTTAAAGACTGAAGAGAGGAGCTGGCTTTCTTCTTTCTTAAACGTATTTAAAGATCACCAAATGTTACATTAAACTTTCTTTTAATGAGTTTGACTCAGAGAAGCAAAGGTAACCAGTAAAAGGCTTTCTCATTTGGAAATCAAATAAAACCAAAGTTACAGCCTTCAGATTAAACTATTTTAAATAAAATATGCAAAACAGTTAAAAGGACCCAGGTGAAGCAGAGAACATGACTGCTAAATGGGCACTGCTCAAGTCCACTGCAGATCAGTGCTCTCAAAAAGTGCTTGCAAGAGCTCTAAAATATAAAGGATGACCTGCAACCTATCACTCTAAAGGCAGCTGTTCTCCTTCCATGTTTTGGGTAGTACAGGAAAGTCATACTACCAAAGAGTGTTCAAAGGGAAAGATGATAAGCCCACAAGCACAATGTAAATTCAGTATTTCCTAAAAGAAATTGGTCTCTCACAGACAAGAACTAATCAAAATAATCCATCAAAGCAAAATGGCAAATACTAAAGATTGCAAATAAAATAACAGCTAGTATGGCAGAAATCATATTTTTAAATCTCACCTAGAAAACCAGTTACTTATATAGTGAAATATTGTGTTAATACAGTTGAAAAGATTTGCAGAAACACATTATTAAGATTTAATTCAAATTCTAGAACCAGCTGATCAAGCAAACTTTTCCAAAGCATCTAAGAATATTCATTATCACTTCAGGTACCCTTCATGTACCCTTCCTTTTAAAAGCTCTCTAGCTGGGAATGGTGGCTCACACCTGTAATCCCAGCACTTTGGGAGGCCGAGGCAGAAGGATTGCTTGACTTCAGGAGTCAAATTAAATCATGTTTTTCAAGATAGACTTTTAATTTTCCTTGAGCTGATTCATATTAAAACAAAAGCCTTAGAGAGGATTTAATAATCACCTCATTCCAAAAAAGGATTTGAGGTAGCAAGAGAAACTAAGTAGAGTTTATAGCTTTAAGGTGATTATAATAGTCAACATTTAATGGTGTAGTAAATCCTGCAACTTTTATGTTGCACCAGACCACATTGATATTAAAAAAGAAAAGAAAGAGGCAATGACTCACTGAGTAAAGTCTTAGGCTTCATAATTAACTAACTTACCTATATATCTTCAAACTCCTCCCTCATCCAATTCACCTTTCATGTGAAGTTCTGACAGAGTAATTTATTGCCCCCTCAATAAGCTATCTAACTACATTTAAAAAAAATTCTGGATCAGGCGTGGCGGCTCATGCCTGTAATCCCAGCACTTTGGGAGGCTGAACTCAGTGGATCACCTGAGGTCAGGAGTTTGAGATCAGCCTGGCTAACATGGTGAAACCCCATCTCTACGAAAAATACAAAAAAAAATTAGCCAGGTGTTGTGGTGGACACCTGTAATCCCAGCTACTCGGGAGCCTGAGGCAGGAGAATCGCTTGAACCTGAGAGGCAGAGGTAGAAGTGATCACGCCATTGCACTCCAGCCTGGGTGACAAGAGCAAGACTCCATCTCAAAAAAAAAATTCTGAAGTCGTTACAACACAAACCTGTACTTTTCCTCCAAAGATTGCCACGGTAATTTTAATTATTCTTCCAACTAATCATGTTTAAATGACAGTAAATACAATGAGACATTATCAAAATTGCTGCCAATCTCAGATCAGAACAAAATTTTAGCCAGCCCCTTACCCACCTCCTATGCCACCCCAGCCAAACAACTTTCTCAGGCCATTCTACTTAGTCTAAACCAAAACATCTTATATTTCAGCACCTGGGATGGCCTTGCCAGGATTCGAACCTGGATCATCTGTATGGTCAGACAGAGGCTTCCACTGAGCACAAGACCAGCTTCGGGTGCAGATCCCTTCCTCACAATTAAAATTCTGAAACGCCAGACATTTTCAGAGAACGTAGTTTGCAGAGAGACAGGTTTTACTAGATACTAAAAAGAGAGAACTCGGAAAATAAAATGAATGTAAGTATCAAGCTACATGTTTTACAGCTAAAAGACACTTCCACATGTACCATTTCCTCAGATCATAATCAGTTTGTAAAGTGGGCAGGTAAGGAGACTGCCCTAATTTTTTACAGATGAAGTTACTGGAGATGTGTCAGAGACAGAACTCTTCTAATAAGACTGGCCTGCTCAAAATCGTAAGGAAAACCTGGGGTGTTTTTAGAACTTTACCTTGGCATTTTTCTGGATTGGGCAAAGCTTTGGACTTCTTTTGGGGCAAATTTATTCGAGGATCCCCAACTGTCAGTCCCAGAATAGTACCTGCCGGAATTTCTGCTGGTGATGTTATTCCTTTAACAACAACAAAAAGAACAAAAACAACCAAAAGAAGCTTACAGAAAGTCATTCATAATACATCTATATTTGTTTGTATTTTAAATCTTTCAGATTTCCTAATGAAACGTTTTCTTGGACTAATTACTTAAAAGCATGTATTCCCTCTCTTCCCATTGATACTTTTAGAGAATAAGTTAACATTCATAAAGAATGAGGTTTCTTGCAAAAAAACATGAAGCCAACATAAAAAAAAAAGGTTCTTTTATGAAATGAACACACATGCTTCTATCAGTGATAACTATAGCAGCTATGAGCAAAACCGCAGTTGTGTTCAGGTAAGTACAGAGTTTAGGTCAGTACCTGGCGTATGCATTTATCTCCACTATCAGAATGCCAGTTACTTAGAATACGAACATCTCATTTGTTTGTTGTTTCATAACCAGGCATGAATATAGTGTTTATTCACTGAGTTCAGTCCGACTCTTACTTGGTCCTCTTGCTGTGTCACAATAGCAGCAGGTTAAAAAGCAATATTACACGCTGGAGGCCCAACTGCAAAAGGCTCTTTTAGCCCCCTTCCCTCCCCAACACAACCCAGTCTTCCCTTCGTATACCTCCCAACAACTCGAAAATGGCTTCTTGTCTGCAATGAAGGGAAACGCTGTCAGGATTCTTACAGGTTTCTATCCACCAGCGGTGAGGTGTCTCCTCTGTGTCCTCTCCCACCTGAAAAATAACAACCACTATTCACTGGGCGAACAATGAATCCACCTTCATAATTTTGTCATGGTTGTGATATCAGCCCCCACTCTTTCTTCTTCTGTGTGAAGAAATGAATGTGTTATGGGGTGAACCAGGGAAGTTGCCACTATACTTAACATAGTAATTAATACCAGACTACTCTTTCAGTTAGTAGCAAGGATATAGTATTACACTTCTCTCAAGATTTCACATATGAGGATAGACTAACTCACTAAGATACTTCACACCCAGTCTCTCCAGAGCACAGTACCAACAGAGGAGGCCTCGCTCCTCTCTTACCTTTTTTTTTTTTTTTTTTTTTGACACAGTCTCACTCTGTCACCCAGTCTGGAGTGCAGTGGCCCGATCATGGCTCACCGCAGCCTCAATCTCCCAAGCTCAAGTGATCCTCCCACTTCAGCCTCTCAAGTGGCTGGGAGCTGGAACTATAGTCACACGCCACCATGCCTAGCTAATTTTTTAAACTTATTTTTTGTAGATACATTGTCTCACTATGGTGCCCAGGCTGGTCTTGAATTTCTGGGCTCAAGCAATCAACCCACCTCAGCCTTCCAAAGAGCTGGGATTTCAGGTGTGAGCCACAGCACCTGGTCCTCTTCCACTAGAGCTAACTTCATCATCTCCGATGTAAGCAATAAAATGTTCCTCACCAAAGGAAAATCAAACCAGTACCTCTTGAAGAACTCTCCAGATAAAGGATATACTACTACTACAGTATTCCTAGAAATGTATATCTTTTCCACATGGAACTAGGAATTGAGGAAGATTTCAAAAAGCTCTTCAAGTATCATGTGCATGGCAAGAAGGGAATCTATAGCCACAACTCATGCTAAAGTTCACTGAAGTAGGATGTGCACTTACAGATCCTAAAGAAGCAATCATGGCCAGGTGCAGTGGCTCACGCCTGTAATGACAGCATTTTGGGAGGCCAAGGCAGGCGGATCACTTGAGGCCAGGAGTTGGAGACCAGCCTGGCCAATATGGCGAAACCTCTAATAAAAATACACAAAAAATTAGCCAAGTGCGTTGGCTGGCGCCTGTAATCCCAGCTGCTCAGGAGGCTGAGGTATGAGAACTGCTTGAACCTAAGAGGTGGAGGTTGTAGTGAGCTGAGATTGTGCCACTGCACACCAGCCTGGGTGACAGAGCGAGACTCTGTCTCACAAAAAAAAAAAAAGCAAAGGTACCATTTACTCACAGAAACTCAGATAGCACAGCTTAGTGGTTTACAGTACAGGCTCTGGAACCAAACTTCGTAGGTTCAAATCTTTGCTCCACAACTTATTAGCTGCTACGGGGTACCCTCTCTGTGCCAGGCATTGTGCTAAGCACTGGGGAAAGAGTAAAAAACAGGACCAACCCTATCCTCACCCTTATGAAGCTCACAGTCTCACGAGAGACACAGACATTACGTAAATACACAAATCCATACAAACAAATTGAGGAAATTTGCAAGATGCTCTGAAAACAACAGGAGGGATCTAGTTTAACTTGGGGTATCAGGAAAGGATGCCAGAGGGAAATGCTAGAGACTGAAACCTGAAGAATGAGGACGGTTCAGCCAAGCAAAAAGTGGTGGAGGCAGAATGCTCAGTAGTTGGAAGAAAAAAACAGGTGCAAAGGCTCTAAGGGAGACAAGAACTGACATTCTAGAACCTGAAAGAAGGTCAGGGTGGCTGAAGTGTAGAAGGTGAGGAGAAATGAGGCCTCAGAGGCAAGAAGGCACAAGATTACGTGGGTCACATTGAACACTTTGGATTTTATCTTAATTACAATGAGAAGTTATTCAAAAACTTTTTATCAGGAAGCAACAAGAGGTGAATAAATTATCAAAAAATCACTCTGTCTCCTGTGTGGAGAATGGGCTGAAAAAGAGGAGGGATGGGCCGGGCGTGGTGGCTCAAGCCTGTAATCCCAGCACTTTGGGAGGCCGAGACGGGTGGATCACGAGGTCAGGAGATCGAGACCATCCTGGCTAACACGGTGAAACCCTGTCTCTACTAAAAAAATACAAA
The DNA here is from genome assembly GCF_001698545.2 of Rhinopithecus bieti. NCBI lineage: Eukaryota > Metazoa > Chordata > Mammalia > Primates > Cercopithecidae > Rhinopithecus > Rhinopithecus bieti. The sequence goes on along the minus strand of NW_016806225.1, from coordinate 2,557,748 downwards.
AAAACTAGCCGGGCGAGGTGGTGGGCTCCTGTAGTCCCAGCTACTCCGGAGGCTGAGGCAGGAGAATAGCGTGAACCCGGGAGGCGGAGCTTGCAGTGAGCTGAGATCCGGCTACTGCACTCCAGCCTGGGCAACAGAGCGAGACTCCGTCTCAAAAAAAAAAAAAAAAAGAGGAGGGATGGAGGAAACGTAAGGTTCCCTCTAGAATCCTTTCCTGATCCCCTAAGTGTTCAGGTAAGAGACAACACTGGTTGAGAGCAGAGCAGAGGCAGTGAAGATGGAGAAAAGTAGCTTTTGTATTTTAAAAACTTCTAAAAACTCAGAATCTATTCAGCTCTATCATCATATTTGACCACGTCAAGTCAGTGAGAGGCACAGGCATTGAAAAGTTAATTGCACTAAGATCAGAAAACAAACAGGATCTGAATCCAGGGTACGGATTCCTAAGCTAGTCTCTGTGCTAGCTACTTGCCAATAGAGCTACTCAGACTTAATTTTTAGTTAATTAAAGTTAAGTAAAGGTATAAATTCAGTCCCTCAGTCACTCCAGCCACAATTCAAGTATTCAACTGCCACATGTGGCTAATGGCTATCATCCTGGACAGCACAAAGGAACATCACCCTCACAGAAAGCTCTACTGGAAGTTCTGCCCTAGACACAGTGCTCTTAACCTTTTTAGGGATCCTAGAGTCCTAAAACTAGCCCCAGAAAACCAGCCAGGTGTGGTGGCTCACGCCTGTAATCTCAGCATTTTGGGAGGCCAAAGCGGGTGGATCACCTGAGGTTAGGAGTTCGAGACCAGCCTGGTCAACATGGTGAAACCCTGTCTCTACTAAAAATACAAAAATTAGCTGGGCCTGGTGGTGCGCACCTATAGTCTCAGCTACTCGGGAGGCTGAGGCAAGAGAAGCGCTTGAACCCGGGAGGCAGAGGGTGCAGTGAGCTAAGATCGCACCACTGTACTCCAGCCTGGGCAACGGAACGAGACTCCATCTCAGAAAAAAAAAAAAAAAGAAAGAAAGAAAACCTACATGGCACAAGCACAAATGCACAAAATCTGGCACACAATTTCAGGGATTTTAGAGACTCCCTACCTAAGAAGCAGAAGTTAAGACCCTCTACAAGGCTCATAGCTACCAGAGCAGTCTGTATTTAAATAAGAACAGTCAGTTTACTGATCATATCCACTTAGTTGTGGTCTTCTAGGAGAAGTGAAAGATAACAAAATCTTTGATAATAAGTAGGGAAATAAACATCTAAAAGCCATGGCCCAAAATGTTACCAAATTATATATTAGGTTTCACAAATTTGACAGGAAAAACATGATTAGAATAAAACACTACCGTCATTTTTACTCTTACAGTGTGGACAGAAGCAGCTTTTATTGCTTCAGTTAGGATGGAGTGGGAAAGTGGCCCAATCAGCCGGAATCTGTTCATCTCCATCGTCAAATCACTGAAAAAGAAAGAAGATCTTAAAATGGAAACTTCCATCACACAACATCTGTGCCACTGACAAAAACAGAGCAAGTCTTCACTGAAAATATTCAGTAGGTTCAAAGCAAATTCAACTCATACCTGATTACAATGCCTGTGGTTGGAGAGATCCAAGAGTATGGTAGACATGGATCTCTAGTTCCATCGCCGACAATTTTTTTAATTGGTTTAGCATTTTCTCCATCGTCTTTCCTTTTTCTTTTCTTGCCAATTTTCTCATCAGGCAATTCACTTTGGCTTTTTTCTTGGGATTGTGTCAGAAGTGGGTCAGCGATGCAGACAGCTGATTTGATGGGTTCCACGCACTGACACGCTGCTTTTATTTCCTCTAAGATATCCTAAAAATATATTTAAATATTCACTTTAAAATCCTGAAATTTAAATATATTATGACAAATTTAGTTGGGTTATGTTTTTTTTTTTCATCGCTTTAAAAATTAACATTTTTGGACGGGCATGGTGGCTCATACCTGTAATCCCAGCACTTTGGGAGGCCGAGGCGGGTAGATCGCCTGAGGTCAGCAGTTCGAGACCAGCCTGACCAACATGGCAAAACTCCATCTCTACTAAAAAGTACAAAAACTAGTTGGGTGTGGCGGCAGGCACCTATAATCTCTGCTACTCAGGAGGCTGAGGAAGGAGAATCGCTTGAACCTGGGAGGCAGAGGTTGCAGTGAGCTGAGATCATGCCATCACAATCCAGCCTGGGCAACAGAGCAAGACTCCATCTCAAAAAAAAAAATTCACATTTTTATCCCTTCACAGATTAACTTAAATTAATCACCAAAAAGCTTTTTTGGACCAGGTGCGGTGGCTCACGTCTGTAATCCCAACACTTTGGGAAGCTGAGGCGGGAGGATGGCTTCCATCCAGGAGTTTGAGACCACCCTTGGGAACATAGGGAAACCTTGTTTCTACACAAAATAAAAAAATAATTAGCTGGACATGGTGGCGTACCCCTGTAGTCTAAGCTACTCGGGAGGCTGAGGTAGGAGAATCACTTGAGCCCAGGAAGTAGAGGCTGCAGTGGGCTATGACTGCACCACTGCACTCAAGTCTCAATGACAGAGCAAAACCCTGTCTCAAAAAATATATATATTTTTTAATCTAACTTTAATTTTTTAAAAAAAGCGTTTTGGGGTGTTCTGAGTAGCGCATGTCACTTTAAACCAAAAAAAATTGAAATTTAAAATTTAAAATGGGTTAGGGCTGGGGTTGGGTTAGGGTTAGTCAAATATTATGAAAACAACATGATCACTCTGACTAAATTTTTTTTAAGTAGTGAGTATGCTAAAGAAGGGAAGCTAAGCTAAATTCAGTGTGAAAAATCATCAGAAGTACTCAGAAATAGCTTTTCATTATCAAATAGGCTGCAACTAGCACCTAGATACTAGTGAACCACTTCAGTCATGGTAGAAACATTAGTTCCAATTCAACATTTCAAATAATTAGCATAAGGCTGGTTTTTATCTCTACTTCTACTTATGACTTACTAAAAATATGAAAGGTCAAGATTAGTTTCATTTTTTTTTTTTTCAAGACAGGGTCTCATTATCACCCAGGCTGGAGTGCAATAGCACGATTTCACCTCACTGCAACTCTGCCTCCTGGGCTCAAAGCGATCCTCCCGCCTCAGCCTCCCAAGTAGCTGAGACTACAGGCACATGCCACCAATCCCAGCTAATTTTTGTCTTTTTTGCAGAGACGGGGTTTCACCATGTTGCCCAGGCTAGTCTCAAACTCTTGGATTCAAGCGATCCAACTGCTTCAGCCTCCCAAAGTGGTGGGATTACAGGCATGAGAAACCATGCCCCGCCCTGACTTCATTCTATTTGATGAACAAGTTCTGGGGATCTAATGTACAGCATGGGTGGTGATGGATGTGTTATTTGATCGTGGTACGCAACATGTACATCAAATCATCATATTATATACTTCGAATATATTTGCTTTTTGTCAGCTAGACATTTTTAAACGCAAATTATATAAGTTTTTTAAAAATTCACTTCATTCAATACTCACAGAGCCCCCCCATATATAAATATCAGACTATCAGACAAACCTTTACACTATTTACATTTCTACAGTATTGACTTCCAGCTGTAATTAAAAATGCAGTTTCAGAATAATGGGAGATAACCTGAAAGATTATACCTGTTTAAGGGTTGGATGCAGCCAGATCCACAGCTGCCTGCTCTCAGAAGTGTCACCAGGGGTCCTCTGGAACTTCCAGATAAACGTAACAGGCCCAAGCATTTCTCTGGGATATTTATTCACCCGATAAAGCACAAGGCTCCCTTGGCGCTTTCCAGACAAGCAGTGAACTGCTGCAAATGTCAGTCCTGACATCAACAAAAGCAAAATTCCATAATTCCAGGTATTGAGACTGCAGTCCTATTTCCTGATAGCCACACTGTCATTTACTCTCTGCCTCCATGAGAGGTGAAGTTTTGGTTGTGAGGATTGCTCAGATCAAAGCCTGGCACACAATAAGTTCTCAACAAATATGTGTTAAATGAATAATGAGAGCTTCAAGTTTCTTTCTGTCAAGTTCACCCCACCAGAAAAATGACTCTATCACTGTCAAGTGTAAAACTTGACAATATTAGAAATGATTTAAAAGCCAACCCAACTGTTCTTAAATTAATATTTTCATCGGGAATGATTAGTGTCTCCCACATTTTTCTATATGTTTGAATTCCAAATGCTTACAGTAGACACTTCTTTATGAAAGGAATAAATATACAAAGACTAAAATAGAACTCAGCTTTAAAACAAGTTTACCTGTGTCTATGCTACACATTCCAGAAAGTGCCTTTAGTATTTCTTCCTCTTTGCCTTTCAACTCCAAACAACAGTAGTAGGATAAATCCTGCACAAAGCGGGAGACACAAGTACTTAGGAATTTACATAGGCAAAACTGCTAAGAAGCCAAAAGCCACATCACAAAAACTTTAGAGGCCTAAGACACAAAACAAATTGCTAAAGCTATATTCTCATATATCAAAATCTAAACCTTCTCCTGCCCGATGGTTTAGGGGAAAAAATATCTAAACCCGTCCATTCCTGTTACCTTAGCAAATATTTTAAACCAATCCGAACCAAATAAAATGAATCTCCATTTAAAATGTAAGTTACAGTATCCTACCTTTTAGATAATCTACGTTTTATCCCATATTCATAGACAGGTTCTATGGAGGGTATACAACTGTTGCTTCTAAGTAAAGAACCGTTCACCCCCAAAATCTACCTAAGATAACAAACCAGAGTAAAATAAGGAAAACAGTAATGAATTCTGCAAAATTATGCTCAGGTTGCTCAATTTGGTTAGGTAATTCAGGACCTCAAGATTACTTAACACTAAGCCTAGAGATACAATATTGCAATTAATCCATCCCATATTTCTCCCATGCTCAATCTTAACCATGATATGCAACTTTAAGCACAGTACAAAGAAAGTAAAAGTAATAACACAGAATTTTAAGTAAGATGAAGAGAGATCAAACTAAGCTAATGAAATCAATGTTAAAAGTTTCAATAGTTATAGTATCCATAATAATAATAACATGGCGCAGGCCATGCAGGAGAGGGACGACCCGGACCCTGATCGCATAAGGCTGCTCTGGAGCAAGGCTCAGAGCCCTCTGGATGTTGGCAAGGCCACTTCCAAGGCCTGTGCAGCAGGTGGCGCTGGTGGGCTCTTCTGTATCGCTGGAATAAGCTATGCTATTTTGCTTTGCATTTGGTTGATCATATATATGCAGACAACTATTGGAGGGGATTCACGGTGAGGTCTGGGGAGTGTTACTCATTCGGTAATAGTACTGCCCACCCCCACTCCAGATCTTGGAAAATGGGGCAATACCCATGAGCTGGAAAGATAGAAGAAAAATCTTACCACATTACCCTCGGAAAATTTGGCCCTGGGCCTGTCCCTACAATATGGGTTAATGGCCAGTGGGGGTATGTGATGGGAACACATAAGGGAAAAAAGGAAATATGGTATTTCCCTAAAGGCAAAAATTCTATGCAAAATTTGTCATGGTTAAGTTCCCAACTTATTTCATATTCTGAGAATTATATAAATGGTGAAAAAATGGTGTGGATAGATGGGAGGTTAATTCTATAAAAAGATTTAAGTTTGTGGGACACAGTAAGACGACAAGGATATTAAATTTGGTGCCCTAAACAAAAATAAAAGTAAAATACTAAAATTAGAAAAAAGAAAAATTTTTATACATAGTTATATAATCAATGTTAAAGTATAACCTTGCACTTAATAGAGACTGCTGTGCCAGTTCTAAGCCTATAACCAATTGTGCTGCTATAATTGTCCCTATGACCATTTCCTCAAAGACCACACAATAGTCCCTTCTAGCACCTGTAACCGCAAGAGCCACCAAGTCTGATATAAGACTTTGTTATGTTAACCATTAAGCTTGCTTATTCCCCAAAAGGGTAACCAAGGAAAGAAGAACAAACTGACCATCCATGAAGAGAACTGTTCTTGATAAACTTCTGAGAATATCCTAATAATCTATATATAATTATGTAATCACCTGATGCTCTGCTGATTGACAATTGTTCTATAATTGTGTAATCGCCTGATGCTCTACTAATTGACAATTGTTCTATAAGATACTATATAAGCTTGTAATAAAAATCATTTGGGGCTGTCAGCCCTTTGCTGGGCTGCAGTCTTGTCTGTGTCCTCTTGCATGTTGTGTCTGGTGTCTTTATTGTCTCTCGCCACCTTGCCTCTCCCCTTTGGGGTACCTTGGACACGCTAGGGCTGGACCCCAGCAATAACAGTTCTAATAGTTTGTTTTGTTTTGTTTTTGAGACAGGGTCTTACTCTGTTGCCAATGCTAGAGTACAGAGGTGCAATCACAGCTACAGAAATCTCAACTTCCTGGGCTCAAGCAATCCTCCTGCCTCAGCCTCCCAAGTAGCTGGGACTACAGGTACGAGCCACCACACCCAGCTTTTTTTTTTTTTTTGCAGAGACAGAGTCTCACTATGTTGCCCAGCCAGACTGGTCTTGAACCCCAGGGCTCAAGCAATCCTCCTGCCTCAGCCTCCCAAAGTGCTGTGATTCTAAGCATGAGTTGCCATGCCTGGCCTGTAATAGTTAATAGTCATTGAAGGGTTACTGAGTGCCAGTAATGAGTTAACTCCTTACATGAACTGTCATTTAGTCTTCCTGACAATCAGATGTACCAAGTATGGTTATCTTATCTGATAGACAAGGACACTGTGACAGAGATTGTTACTTGAACAAAGACACAGAGTCATTAAGTGGAGAAGCCAGCATTCTAATCAGGCTCGGTGACCTGCCAAACCAACCCTTCTGCTATGGCACCTTTAAGCAGTTTCAGTTCACTGAGCAACTAGAACTAAAAGGCAAATTATAGCTATGATTCTGACAACACACATTAATCAATATGATCACTCACAGAAAGAAATCTTCCCATCCAGTGACCAGCTCTCAGCTGTCAGTGGCCAGAGGAAGCGCACCCAAATGTGTGCAAACAAGTGACAGCAGAGAATAATGGTTGAGAGTGTGGAACCCTGGAGTCAGGCAACTGGGCTCAAATCTGAACCTCAACACTCATTGGCCATATGGTCATGGATAAATTACCTAACCTCTCTGTACTCAGTTTCTCCATCTGTAAAATGGAAATAATGGTAACTCCTTACCTCATACTATTATGAGGATTAAATGAATAAACACATGCAAAGCATTTAAAACAGGGTAGGGCGTATATTAAGCACTCACTAATATTTGTTATTATTAGTTATTATTTGTATTACTTAGGGCTGATCAAATTTTAAAGAAAGTATCTAATAACTTTAGCAAAAATTCTGCCCAAAATGAAAAGTAACTCATTGGCAGAGGACAGTGGAAAAAGTGCAGGCCGGGGAATCAGCCACTCAAGTGCCATGTAGGCCACCAACAAGCTGTGTGAGCCCAGGCAAGTCACGTCATCTCTCTAGAACCCAGCTTCGTCAATGTGAATGAGGAACTTGACTATAATCTGTGATTTCTGCTGCTGAGTTCTCAAATCAAAGACTCCTAAAAGGTGCTCTTATTCACTTCACACTCATTATAATGACTGTGATCAAACAAATAAATAAGTAATAAGTACTGACAAGGATGAGGTGAAATTGGAACCCTTGTGTACTGCTGGTGGGAATGTAAAATGATATGGTTGCTATGGAAAACGGTAAGGCAGTACCTCAAAAAATTAAACATAAAATTACCATAGAATTATCATATGATCCAGCAATTACACTTCTGGGGATATACTCAAAAGGACTGAAAGCAGGGATTGTAGTGATATTTGCATATCCATGCTCACAGCAGCATTATTTACAATAGCCAAAAGGTAGAAGTAAGCCAAATGTCCACTGACAGATAAATGGATAATCAAGATATGGTATATACCTACAATGGAATACATCTTCAGCCTTAAAAGGGAAGGGAATTCTGACACATGCTACAACACAGATGAATTTTAAGACATTATGATAAATTAAATAAGCCAGTCACAAAAAGACAAATATCGTACAATTTCACTCCTATGAAGTACCTATAGGATCAAATTATTGGATAGACAGTAGAAGGGTGGCTGCCAGGGGCTGAAGGAATGGGGAGTTAGTGTTTAATGAGTACAGAGTTTCAGTTTGGGAGGATAAAATGGAGATGGATGGTGGTACTGATTACACAACGTAAACATACTTAATGCCACAGAACTGTACACTTAAAATGGTCAAATGGTTTTGTTATGTATATTTGACCACAATTTTTAAAAAAGATTCTTGTATTGCTTACTCTCAAGGGGTATCAAAGGACACCAACAATAATCGCTTTCAAAATTTGGCCAAGGCCATTCTGCCATTGAAAGATAGGCCCTTCTGCAAAGAACAAATTTCTAAATATGTACTGGAAGAAACAGAAAGCAACTGAATTAGCTACTGAGAGGAGGGAACAATCAGATAAATACTATTAAGAGGCTCTAAAATAATGTGTCCTCTCAAAGCTTTTAAAATTTAAAACATCCTTTAGCATCCCACTGACCCACAAACACCTAGACCAGCATTTTGAACCCTGTTCAGGGTACACAGTAGATTCTCAAATATCTGTTATTGGTGAATGACTGTTAGATTAATCTATAGTGAATAAAGCTTGATATGATCAACGAGACCTGCACGATCTGGTTCCTACTCTTTTCTCCAGCCTAACCTCACCCTCATGTTGCCTTGCTCTCCTCTTCATCTCTATCACACAGAATTGATTCCAGTTCTTCACTCTCACCTGGCTTCCTTCTGCCTTCCCCCCTCCCATCTTATCCCTGAGAGCTCAGTTCAAGCAGCACTTCTGGGGGACGCCCTCAGTGTGATGAGCTGGTTAGAAATGCTCATCATACTGCATGCTTTTCCCTTACAATCACATATCTGGAAATCATTTGATTAACGTCAGTCACTCCACTGGTAGTGAAGTGACTTTAGGCTGCCTGATCTCCAGTATCTGGCAAAGGACCCAGGCCTCATGCTCAGGAATCATTTTTCCAATGAATAACCACATAAACGGGGCTTGGCATACCATAAACTATTCTAAAGGTCTCAATAGGAAAGGATCAAACCAAAATAACAAGAAAGCCCACTGGGAAAGCTCACCTGCAGGAGGCACCGGTTCGTCATGGCTCGATAGCAGGCTCTGTGGCTCTTGACTGTTGGCCTCTCCCCAAGGCAGTAGCCCCACTTCCTGACCATGTGAAACCGCTTGGCATGCCAGATGTGGGTTTCTAACCAAATGTTCTTCTTTTGTCTACGGTTAAATTCTAGCGTCCGGTTCATGTGACATCTTCGAGCTTTATGGCATTTATTTTTTGAATGTTCTTTTTTCTGATGTACAGCTTTCTCTGCCTATAGTTTCAAGAAAAGAGACATATCCCAGTTTGTAAGAATCTCAAAACAGAGTTAATGGTTAGGAATGCAAACAAATAACTTTAGATTAAGTGGAATATTTTATAGATCCCATTAGTTTGCTTAAATTGTTAACTTGGGGCCGGGCACGGTGGCTCACGCTTATAATCCCAGCACTTTGGGAGGCCAAGGTGGGCAAATCACGAGGTCAGGAGATCGAGATCATCCTGGCTAACACGGTGAAACCCCGTCTCTACTAAAAAAAATACAAAAAATTAGCGGGTGTGGTGGCGGGCACCTGCAGTTCCAGCTACTTGGGAGGCTGAGGCAGGAGAATGGTGTGAACCTGGGAAGCGGAGATTGCAGTGAGCCGAGATCACGCCACTGCACTCCAGCCTGGGGGACAGAGCGAAACTCTGTCTCAAAAAAAAAAAAAAAAAAATTGTTAACTTGGTTTCTTCAATGTAAGTAGAGAAGGAAGACATATGGCTATTAGTATTAGAGGGCAAGAAAGAAGAAGTCAAATGTTAGCTTCTTGTTATCATTTTAACCTGTAGAACTGTAACTAAAACCAAAACTTAAGATCAAAATAATATAAGTGAGGAAAATCCACACATTTCATTTCAGTTAGGCTACAGACAGACACACGCTGAATGCTATCACTGGCAAATAGACTTTACATTAAATCCAGAAAGTATAAAATTCCTTGTTAGTTTTCCCTCTTGAACTCAAACCCCACCACTAACATAGCAATGGTACATAGAAGGCTGCTCAATAAATAGGTTTTAAACCAATTAGTAAAGACATTGGCTTAATCTTAGAATGTTCAAGTCTAGAATTCTGATGAAGCCAAAACACAATTAGACTTGTACAAAATAAAACCCAGTTCAAGTTTTCAACTTTGAAAAAGTCAGAAAGCAAATGCTAAGCATTGATGTTGCTTTTTTTAACCTTCCTACCCCAAGCTGGCCACACTCCAAAAACACAAATCCAAAACTACTTGGTAAGAGGGTCAGGTTTTTTGGCCGGGTGCGGTGGCTCAAGCCTGTAATCCCAGCACTTTGGGAGGCCGAGACGGGTGGATCACGAGGTCAGGAGATCGAGACCATCCTGGCTAACACGGTGAAACCCCATCTCTACTAAAAAATACAAAAAACTAGCCGGGCGAGGTGGCGGG
>NW_016806225.1:2541427-2546859 GCF_001698545.2 Rhinopithecus bieti | reverse complement strand
AAAAAAAAAAAAAAAAAAAAAAGAGGGTCAGGTTTTTTTTACATTTGGGAAGGGAACATAAACTATTCAACACCCTTACAAGAGAGGAATATCAAATGCTGTATTTCAAAGCACCTGTAATAGCCAATTGTCTGTTAATTTGGCTTGGAGGGAAGAAGAAGTTTGGATAATGATTAAATCAAATATATGCAAAACAAAACAAAACAAAACCATGAGGGTGTTCTTTTCTGAGTTTTTTTGTTTCTTTTCTTTTTAGACAAGGTCTCACTGTCACCCAGGCTGGAGTACAGTAGCGCAATCACAGCTCATTGCAGCCTCAGCCTCCCCTGGCTCAGGGGATCCTCCCATCTCAGTTTCCAAGTAGCTGGGACTACAGGCACACATGCACCACCACGCCCAGCTAATTTTGGGATTTTTTTGTAGAGATGAGGTTTCGCCATGTTGCCCAGGCTGGTCTTGAACTCCTGGGCTCAAGCAATCTGCCCACCTCAGCCTCTCAAAGTGCTGGGATTACAGGTATGAGCCACCATGCCCAGCCTTGGTTTTCATTTTTAATAAATTCTATTAGGTCAATACTTCTCAATTTCTTCTAGGAGTTACTACTCTAAACATTTACACTAAGTGGAACTCCAACCTCTTTCTGTGCAATCTCCTGTAACCGTCTGGGAAGACGTTTGACATTGTGGCTCATGGCTCTTCGTCGCATGTGCCGTGGCAGAGTCTGGAAAACCAGTGAATTCGAAGACTTCTGGGTCACAGCTTTTAACATAGCGCTGATTTCAGCCGCTCGTGCTTGAGCAAAAGTAGAAGCTGTTGAAAGAATTGACAACGTCATTAAACACCAATCTTGAATTAACGCTGGAGAATAAACAGGCTGCTGGGGAAACTTAAGTGAATTCCTCCACCAAGAAGGTGTAAAGAGAGACCAGAAAGCATATCTAAGGTATGTACAAGGAATACAGGGTTTAATGTGGTAGTGTGGTTGGGGATTATAGGGTGAAGAACAGAAGAGGCTGGAAAGGGCCTGGAGATAAGCCCTTTAAATAAAGGTTTGGTTGCCATTAGTGCATATGCAATTTTCCATCTTTGGAGAATGCCATGCTGAGTATGGATGGCATATTTAAAACAAGAGAGGCATGGGGGCTAAGACAAAGAGGAACAGTTCACAAAGACTTGTAAGAAGACGAGTAAGAGACAGGGAGAGAAACTGAAGAAGGGAGAGCCATCAAGCCCAAGGAAGCTCTGGTCAAAGTCCAGGCTAGAGGTGAGAAGGGTCTGAAGTGGGAGGAGGAGAGGAGAGGCAGGGGAGGCAGAGCCAGGACCACAAGGAGGGCAGTTTGTTGCTGCACTAGACATGAAGAGCTCAAAATACAAGCAAACTGCACTTCTTTATGAGTACCCACCAGTTATATACTTGGGGATCTCCTGAGACGTGCCCTCAGGACCTGCTTTCCATCCTCCCTTTTTTCTAAACATCCCTTTGGAGGAAGACTGCTCATTCACATCAGGGTCAGGCAGAAAGTGGGGGTTGACTCTGGTTTGCCACTGTCGTGAAGTTCCAGGATGAGGCTCTAGTATATTTTCAAAAAGAAACATGTCACCTTTATCAGAGATAAAAATTATAGTGGAGAACTAATATTTGTTGGGTGGCAACACTGACCATGTTTTCAATCCTACAGTCACCCTGTAAGGTGGCTATTACTACTTATTTTTAAAGAGGAATCTTACGTAGGAAGGTGAATTCACTTGCCTGAGGTCACAAAGCTAGTAGGTAGCACACAAGGTAATCATGTCAGGATGACATATAAAGGACCCTGGATATAACAGATACAGGGGAAATTTTCTCCTATAAACAGTGCAACATGAATGTCAAATCTAAGCTCCCTGGTATGGTCTGAATGCTTATGTCCCCCAAAATTCCAATGTTGAAATTCTAACCCCCAAGGTGATGGTAGTAGGAGGTGGGGCCTTTAGGAGGCGATGAGGTCATGAGGGTAGAGCCTTCATGAATGAGATTAGTATCCTTATAAAGGAGTCCTCACAGAGACCCTCACTCCTTCCACCATGTGAGAACCCAGTAAAAAGGTGATGTATATGAAGCAGAAGGCAGGCCCACACCAGTCACCAAACCTGCTGGCTCCTTCATCTTGGACTTTTCAGCCCTCAGAACTGTGAGAAATACATTTGTTATTTACAAGCTACCCAGTAAGATACAGGTTGAGTATCCCTCATCTGAAATAACTGGGACCAGAAGTGTTTCAAATTCCAATTTTTTTTGGATTTTGGAATATTCATATATATATATAAAATGAGGTATCTTGAACACAAGTCTAAGGTATCTTAGAACACAAGTCTAAAGACAAAATTCAATTATGTTTCTTTTACCTTATCACTCATAGCCTGAAGGTAATTTTATACAATATTTTTAATAATTTGTGCATGAAACTTTTTGCACATTGTATACCTGAAGCATCAGAAAGCAAAGGTGCCACATCTCAGCCACCCTGTGGACAATCTGTGGTTGGCTGGCATCAGCACCCTTCCTGACTCGGAATCTATACGCTACTGATAAGAAATCACTTTATCACGCTGATTCACATGTAAGTATTTAACAGTAAAAATTACATGCCATTTTATTTGTCTTTGCAGGTGTGCTTAGGTGGTGAAATCTAGGAGTGCTTGGAAATATTTATATCCCAGCTGAAGGGGGCTAGGAATATCTTTTTTTCCATGGGAATGCTGAATAAACTGTGTGTTATATGCCTGCATTTTGACTGTGACCCATCACATGAGGTCAGACGTGGAATTTTCCACCTGTTGTGTCATGTCAGTGCTCAAAAAGTTTTGGATTTTGGAGGACTTCAGACTTCAGATCTTTGGATCGGGAATGTTCAACCTGTATTTTGTTACAGCAGCCCAAACGACACTCCCTTAATACTATAATCCACATGATTATGTACAGTCTTTTATCCTAATTGTCTGCCACACTCAAATTGAGAGCTACTATACTAAATAAATAACTAAAAGCAAAGTTCCAGGATGGATGTGGTAGCTCACACCTCTAATCCCAGCACTTTGAGAGGCCAAGGTGGGCGGATCACTTGAGTCCAGGAGTTTGAGACTAACTGGTCAACGTGGCGAAACCCTGTCTCTACAAAAAAAAAAAAAAAAAAAAAAAAATTAGCTGGGCACAGTGGCACATGCTTGTAGCCCCAGCTACTCGGGAAGCTGAGGTGGGAGGATCACGTGAGCCCAGGTGGTCAAGGTTGCAGTGAAACACGACTGTGCCATTGCACTCCAGCATGGGCAACAGAGTGGGACCCTGTCTTAAAAATTTAAAAAGCAAAATTTCCAGCCAGGTGCAGTAGTTCACGCCTGTAATCCCAGCACTTTGGGAGGCCAAGGTGGGCGGATTGCCTGAGCTCAGGAGTTCAAGACCAGCCTGGGCAACACGGTAAAACCCCATCTCTACTAAAATACAAAAAATTAGCCGGGTGTGGCAGCATGTGACTGTAGTCCCAGCTACTTGGGAGGCTGAGGCAGGATAATTGCTTGAATCCGGGAGGCAGAGGTTGCAGTGAGCCAAGATCGCACCACTGCACTCCAGCACAGGCAACAGAGCAAGACTCCGTCTCCAAATAAAAAGGCAACACTTTCACACAAGTGTCTGGGAATTATGACTATAAGACAACATTAAATATCTGCCTGTGGCCAGGTACAGTGGCTCACGCCTGTAATCCCAGCACTTTGGGAGGCTGAAGCAGGTGGATCACTTGAGGTTAGGAATTTGAGACCAGACTGGCCAACATGGTGAAACCCTGTCTCTACTAAAAGTACAAAAATTAGCCAAGAGTGGCAGCACACGCCTGTAGTCTCGGCCACTCAGGTGGCTGAGGCAGGAGAATCGCTTGAACCCAGGAGGTGGATGTTGCAGTGAGCCGAGATCGCACCATTGTACTCCAGCCTGGGCGACATAGCAAGACTCTGTCTCAAAAAAAAAAAAAAAAAAAAAAAAAAAAACTGTCTGTAAATTAAAGGAGAGATCAGTAGAGAATTTCATAGTGTTTCTGCTTATTTCAATTGTGGTGTTAATTATTAAACCACTATAATCTTAAAACACTGTGAGGATAATATGTGTGAAAGGTTTATCACATGGCATGGTGGGCATCAACTGTAGGATCTGAATCTAGACCTTATGAACTTGACTCTAAAGTTTACTTAATCAGACCCAATGCACAGTTTTTTAAAGCATTCCAAACAAGTTCTTGGCCACTTGGTTTTGCTGTCTTCCCAAATTAGCATTTTCTACCACTGCCCTAATGAACAACTGTAATCTTTCTATCACTTCATAAGGTTCTAAAATCAGCACACCAGTGAAATACAGATATGATGACTATACTGCACTTCTCTTAGGAAATACAGAAGTATAATAATCACTGATGTTAAGGTAGAAATAAAATATACCAGCTCTAAAATATGCACAGCTAATTTTCATTATTTATAGTAGTTATGTTTCATACAGTCACTGAATTATGTCAATGAATTAGTGAATACTGAACCATTCCTCCTAGTGGGGATACATATATATCTTCATCTCACATAGATTATAATCTTTTTTTTTCCTTTTTTTTTTTGAGACAGCCTCACTCTGTCACCCAGGCTGGAGTGCAATGGCACGATCTTGGCTCACTGCAACCTCCACCTCCCGGGTTCAAGCAATTCTCCTGCCTCAGCCTCCTGAGTGGCTGGGACTACAGGCACGCACCACCATGCCTGGCTAATTTTTGTATTTTTAGTAGAGACGGAGTTTCGCCATGTTGGCCAATCTGGTCTCAAACTCCTGACTTCAGGTGATCTGCCCACCTCAGCCTTCGAGAGTGCTGAGATTACAGGTGTGAGCCACTGCCCATGGCCATATTATAATCTTAAATCCTAAAAACAACTCCTCCTGGTAGAATCTATTTCCTTTATTTTACAAAAGAGAAAATGAAGTCTAGAAATGCTAAGTGACCTGCATGAGGCTGCCCCAGGGCTGAGATTCAAACCCCAGTAGAGCTGGAGCTGCTTGCACTGTACTGCCCTGCCCCTGTACTACCACCATCCTCCGGCCATTTCTGCATGAAAGCTGGGAAGCTCGGCTGGGAACATAAACACAGGGCAACTCAAATTTTTCCTGCTCTATGTATGTCCACAAATGATAGCAAAGCTCCATGGGTATTGACATTGGGGTTACAAATAAGCTTTGGCAAGAAGGCAAACTTGCAAATAGGAAATTGAAAAATAATAATAAGGGTCTACTGTATCTGTTTTTAATTCAGCTCATTTACTATTTAGATAATGACTATCAAAAGAGCTGACAAAAGCAATTTGATCAAAATGGGAGTGGAGACAGCATCATGTGTATCTTTTTTTTTTTTTTTTTTTTTTTTTTT
>NW_016806225.1:2538300-2541184 GCF_001698545.2 Rhinopithecus bieti | reverse complement strand
AGTAGCTGGGATTAAAGGCACGTGCCACCACACCCAGTTAATTTTGTATTTTTAGTAGAGACGGGGTTTCACCATGTTGGCCAGGATGGTCTCGATATCTTGAGTTCATGAACCGCCCGCTTCAGCCTCCCAAAGTGCTGGGATTACAGGCGTGAGCCACCATGGCTGGTCTATTTTGTGTATCTTACCTTGTTTTTGAGCTTGGAAAGGTTTTTCACCTCCACTGTGGTGCTTTACGCCTCTGTCAGCCACAAAGCCAGAGGACAGAGTCACATTGGTGGGCTGGTTTCTCATTTTCTTGGCGTGTTTTCTTTCTTTTGCATTAGACATTTCTGGAAAGAAAGTAATACATTTAATACAGGGAAAGGAAACTTCCACTTAAAAATAAAAATAAATTTAATGAGTAAATATTCATGTGATTCAAAATAAGTCTACTGATGGAAGAGACCCTATCAGTACATTCCAGTTTACACTGTCAAATAATTAAATCATGTACAACTGCTGATATCAAATAAAGTCTGTTAGAAGAATGAAAAATGAGATAAGATTACTATGGATGATAAAAAAATTAATTAGTCCAAATACTTTATCTTGATTCTTAGATGAAATAAGAGCCACCTGAATCAATGAAATACAAAACACCCTATTCCAAAAGGAGAAACTCTATTAAAAACAACACAGATTACTGATGCTTTCATTTCCAATACTCAGATGTGGCCAGCTATATATTTAATTTACAAAAGCAATAGATAATGATTTCAATTTGAAGCAAGATAAAGGACAAAAACAGTGGGACTCCGATTGACTTACCACTCAGCAGTTCCCAGCTCTCAAACTCAACATCCCCTATTTTTACTGATTCAGTTTGAAGCAGCTGTTTTCTACTTTTAAATGAAATGAATGTTATAACCTATTAGACACATATCAAGACATACCCTACAATAGATGCCCTAAATGTAACATAAAGGAGACCTAAGAAGTAATTTTAATAAAATAATATATATTTCAGTATGTAACCATTTCACCACAACTACACTAGATGATATTTTGAAATAGATTTTGAACCCAGGGGATAACAACATCCACATAGGCACTAGCACAGGCATTGGCACAATCCATAAAGCTGGAGAATGATCCTGGAAGCCCTCCAATCCCGAGGCACCAGTGATTAACTCTTTCATTGCTAACTGTAGGAAATCCGAAGGGCCCTATACATGGACACACTAGGAGGTAGCGGAGCTCAGAGCAGCTGGTATTCACCAAACAGTTCTCAAAGCAGTTCAATATTTTAATACCAGTCTTTACTTCTACCTATAGATAGAATTACCATGAATTCAACAGCTACAAAGGCAAAGCAGCACAGGTGCATTGTACTAGTGCCTCCAAGAGAAGGTAACAATGCCACTAATGACATAAATTTCCAAATTGGTGAACACTCCTTAGTGAAGTACCCCCCCCCCCAACCCCGCCAACAAAAGTACAAACTTGCTTTGACTTACTGCATTACTGGAAAATTCAGTGCATATTAAAACTGTGTAACCAGGCCAGGTGCGGTGGCTCATGCCTGTAATTGCAGCAGTTAGGGAGGCTGAGGCAGGTGGATCAGTTGAGGTCAGGAGTTCGAAACCAACCTGGCCACCATGGCAAAACCCCATCTCTATTAGAAATACAAAAATTAGTTGGGTGGGCCGGGCGCGGTGGATCACGCCTGTAATCCCAGCACTTTGGGAGGCCGAGGCGGGTGGATCACGAGGTCAGGAGATCGATATCATCCTGGCTAACACGGTGAAACCCCATCTCTACTAAAAAAAAAAAAAACAAAGAAATTAGCCGGGCGTGATGGCGGGTGCCTGTAGTCCCAGCTATTCCGGAGGCTGAGGCAGGGGAAAGGCGTGAACCCGGGAGGCGGAGCTTGCAGTGAGCCGAGATGGAGCCACTGAACTCCAGCCTGGGCAACAGAGCGAGACTCCGTCTCAAAAAAAAAAAAAAAATTGGTTGGGCGCAGTGGCGCGCACCTGTAAGCCCAGCTACTTGGGAGGCTGAGACAGGAGAATCGCTTGAACCCGGGAGGTGGAGGTTGCAGTGAGCCGAGATCACACCACTGCACTCCAAGCTGGCCAACAGAGCGAGTCCCCATCTGGGGGGGTGGGGGGGATGGGGGGGAACCTGTGTAACCAGTAATTTTATATAAATTAGGTACTGGGCTACTACGGGGCTTTTCTGCACATAGCAGGTTGTCTAACATCCCTGGTCCCTGCCCAAAAAATGCCGGCAATCTTAGCCCAATTATGCCAACCAAAATACCTGCACAAACTTCCAAAATGCCAGTCACATCAGAATTTGCCCACTTCCACTGAGAGCTACTAAATTAACTACCCCCTATTCACTTACTTCCTTTTCCAATCCAAGACCTCACACAAAATTAAGACTTGCCTATATGGTAAAGCGTTTAAGGGCTTTCACTATTGTAATACCTAACCTTGTTTTTAGACTCTCCCTTAATCACCTAGCCTTGTTTCCACATGAATAGGCTCTCCCTTAGCTGAGAAAGCCAGACGACTCCTTTCTGCTCCTTCATTTACAAGGCTTCAAGGACTCCTTACTCACCCCGCTTCCTCAAGGAGTTAACTTGTGTAAGCAGACTCTCAACATACCAAAGAGTCCAATTAACTGATAAGGTACTGAAGCAAGCAATGTACGGAGTTCCCAGGATTTTGCTCAAAAGATAACACCACAAAGCCTTGAGTTTGTGTCTGGCAGAGCCCCCATATAAAACATCTTAGGAAAGATTTAGAGCCCCTGCACCTGGAAACTGTTTGTTTCTCTGTAACCATTTATCTTTTTAACTTTTTTACATGTTTTTTTTTTTTTTTTTTTTTTTTTT
>NW_016806225.1:2532869-2537927 GCF_001698545.2 Rhinopithecus bieti | reverse complement strand
CCGGCCTTTTTTACATGTTTTTACTTCTGTAGAATTGTTGCAGCTGAGCTCCCCTCCCCTTCCTAACCCGAAGTATAAAAGAAAATCTAAGCCCATTCCTGGGGCAGAGAGAATTTTGAGCGTTAGCCGTCTCTCGGTCGCTGGCTAATAAAGGACTCTTAAATTCGTCTCAGAGTGTGGCGTTTCTCTAACTCGCTCGCATACAACACTACGGAGTTTGAAAGATGTGGGTTCAAATTCCTTCTTTATACTTTGTAGTTACATAATCTTAGGAAAATTACTTTCTCACTTTCAGCCTCAGCCTCTTCCTCTACAAGTTGCTGTGAGAATTAAACATTACATACAGGCCAGGTGGGATGGCTTATGCCTGTAATCCCAGCACTATGGGAGGCCAAGGCACTTGAGGCCAGGAGTTCAAGACAAGCCCGGCGTACATAGTGAAACCCCTTCTCTACTAAAAAATACAAAAATGAGGCCGGGCGCAGTGGCTCACGCCTGTAATCCCAACACTTTGGGAGGCCGAGGCGGGCGGATCATGAGGTCAGGAGATGGAGACCATCCTGGCTAACACGGTGAGACCCCATCTCTACTAAAAACACAAAAAATTAGCCCGGCATGGTGGCAGGCACCTGTAGTCCCAGCTACTCGGGAGGCTGAGGCAGGAGAATGGCGTGAACCCGTGAGGCGGAGCTTGCAGTGATCCGAGAGATCGTGCCACTGCACTCCAGAGCGAGAAACAGAGCAAGACTCCGTTTCAAAAAAAAAAAAAATACGAAAATGAGCCACATGTGATGGCATGCGCGTGTAATCCCAGCTGAGGCTGAGGCACGAGAATCCTTTGAACCCAGGAGGTGGAGGTTGCGGTGAGCCGAGATCACGCCACTGCACTCCAGCCTGAGCCATAGAGTGAAACTCTGTCTCAAAATAAAAAAATAACAAACATATACATACTGTATGTGGTTTTGGCTTTGCAAAATGCATATACACAACTCACTTAGCATGGGGCTTTATGCTAACTAAATGCTCAGTTTATAGTAGCTATTATTCTTAAATAATAAATGAAATAGCAGGGATTGATGCCTTTTCACTGTCTACTCCACTAATTTCAACTAAATGAAAGACAACTATATCTACACGCAAAAACATTTTTCAAATTAGACATTATGAAGGAAGTAAATGGAGTTCTGCAGAACTGGTTGGCTAGTGAAGCACAAGATTCAGATCAGTCTGCATTAAAAGCCATTCCAAATATTCCACAAAACAACTTAGTTAACCTACTGTTACCTGCTTGAATCAGAACTCACCAGCAAGCCTAGACAAGAACACCATCGGAACTCTAGCTCCCCTCAGGATCAGAATGGGCCAAGAAAAGGTTGGTGCTGGAGGATTAGGATAACCTTGGGAACATCCCTGAGCTTTGGGTCCAGATTTAAAAATGAGCAAATCAAACTAGCAGTGGTCTAACAGCAAAAGGGAATGAATATAGGATGCATCTTTATGAAGTCTGAGGACTTAGTTTAAAAGTTTCCAGAGGCCTGGTGTGGTGGCTCACACCTGTAATCCCAGTGCTTTGGGAGGCCAAGGCGGGAGGATTGCTTGAGCTCAGGAGTTAGAAACCAACCTGAGCAACATAGTGAGAACTCATCTCTACAAAAAAATCAAAAAATAAGCTGGGCATGGTTATGTGCTTGTGGTCCCACCTACTCAGGAGGCTGAAGTGGGAAGATGGCTTGAGACAGGGAGGTCAAGGCTGCAGTGAGTGAGCCTTGATCACACTACTGCACTCCAGCCTGGGTGACAGAGCAAGACCCTGTCTCAAAAAAAAAAAAAAAAAGTTTCCAGAAGGAATCTTAACTCTTACCTTCACCTTCAAGTCAGTTTTGTCAAAACTTTTATAAGCACTAAATATGTGCTGCCTTTATAAAAATATTTTCCCCAAATCTTCAAATAAAATGGATACGTTATATTTTCTGACACAGCTTAGTATCCCCTGATTGGCCAGACACAACCTTTGGTGTTAGTTAGTTCCCAGTTTGAGAACCTGGGAACTAACTAGATGATGTCTATTTTCTTCTAGATCTAAAAAGTTGGTAATTCAGACTTGATATAAAATCTGCCTTAAGAATAAAGGTACCTTATTTCACAAGAAATATTTTACACAAGTTGAATCATTTGTAATGCTCCAAGGTAGCTTCTTATTTAAAACAAATGGTGAATTATTTTGTAAATAAAAGCATCTCTTAATTATCTAGTTTAATCAAATTTAGCAAACTTTTGGGCACCTACTATGTGCCTAATAGTTTCAAGCTGTGTATAATACCAAAGTAGAATAAGAATTTTGTCATCTTAGGCAGCATTAAGAACTTGATGTGGCAGGCATTATTCTACATGACTTATTCATTTAATTCTCACAACTCGGTGGTCACTAGTATTATTCCCATCTTATAAATGAAGAAATTGAAGCACAGAGATGCTATATACCAGCCCAAGGCTACTAAGCTTGTGATTGTGCTGAGATTCAAACCAGGCAGTCTGACTCTATCCACTATTCTTCTTCTTTTTTTTTTTCTGCCCCTTCCCTCTCCAATCCACTATTCTTGAAACACGTAACAATTAGAAAGTAGGATCTCATATAATAAAATACTAAATTATGCGGTACAGCACAATAGGAAACAGGAGAAGGGAAAGAAAAAATATGTGGCTGGGCGTGATGGTTACACTGCACTTTGGGAGACTGAGGCAGGAGAATTGCTTGAGCCCAGGAGTTGGAGACCAGCCTGGCCAACATGAAGAAGCCCTGTCTCCACAGAAAATACAAAAATTAGCCGGCATGCACCTGTAATCCCAACTACTTGAGAGCTGAGGCTGAAGGATCACTTCAGCCCAGGAGGTCAAGGTTTCAGTGAGCCAAGATCATGCCACTGCACTCCAGCCGGGGTGACAGAGTGAGACCCTGTCTTGAAAGAAAGAAAAGAAAGAAAAAGAAAAGGAAAGGAAGGAAAGAAGAAAAAGAAAAAATATGTGAATTGATAGGAAAAGTCAAAGAGAAAATAGGCTTTCAGTTAGATGGAATTTGCATAGATGAGGAAGAAAGAGTATTCAGGAATCTATTGTGTGAATACAGGAGGACTCTAGTGGGAAGAGGGAGTAGATGACAATGAAACTTGAATAGGCAAGGGGAGGCCAGATTGAAAGGTCTTTTATTCCAGGCCCCAAACCAGTGAAAAAGATCAGAGGGTTCCTGAGCCGGAAGTAGGAAGGCCAAAACCTAAGCAGTATGTAGGACAAAATGAAAGGGAATAAAGGAGATTGTCTTATATTATCTTTAAGAAGCAGGGAAAGCAGAGATTTTACTTTTTTTTTTTTTTTTTTTACTGTTGCATTCCTAGCATCTAGCAGAGTGCCTTACACAAAGTAGGGACTCATTATATATCTGTGAGTGCCCGCATAAATGAAGAAATGAAGCGTACTAACAATGCAAATATTAACAGGATAAGAAATATTCAGCCAAGTACCATCCCTTCTGACACAGCAGAACACTCATAAGGGATCTGGGCCATTCCAGATCACTATCTTTCTTTCTGAAATGATACCCCAATCACTAGGGCTCTGTTCAGATAGTGACCTTGTAAAGCCCGAGGAGCACCCTAGAGAAGGGAACACGGGAGGAGCAGGAAAGGGAACACGGGAGGACCAACGCCCAGATCTCAGCGTGGTCGCCTGAATGACCCATCTTAGTCCTTTGGGGTTGCAGAAGAGGGGATGCAAGTCCATCCCAGGACGGCCTCCGCCCGGCGGGGCAATGAAGGGAAATGACTGACGTAGGGGGTTCGAGCGCAGGGGCCGAAGGAGATGCGACACCAGGAAGAGGGGCCCCGGGCATAGGCAGCAAGGAAAGAAGTGGTCAGCGGAGTCTGAGGGAGAAAAGATGAAGAGGAGAGACGAGCGCCGGGCGGGGGACCACCACAAACAGTCCCCCCGACACTCACAGCCCTGGAAGGCACGAGCCCCTCACGACCAACCTGCCAGACGCTCTGAGGACTTCCCGGGTCAGAATGACAAGCCTCCACGGCAGTCCCCACCGAACCAAAGCGCCTGGCGAGCGCGCTGGAGAGCGCATGCGCCAGACCGGGCGCTTCCTCCACGTGGCCTGGAGCGTCGCCGAAACTACAATTCCCAGAATGACGCGCGAGCCCGCCCCCAGCAGGCGCTGTCGGGCAGAGGCGCTGCTAGGGTTGGTCAGTCCCACCAGAAGCTAGCAGGACTGGTGCTGGGGCTTCTTCTCCTGAAGGGGCTGCAAGGGGGAAGACTTAGCCATGTCGTCCTTGATCAAAAGGGTGATCAGCACCGCGAAAGCTCCAGGGGCCATTGGACCCTACAGGTAACGAGGCTGGTGTGAGCAGTGACGGTCCCGGGGCGTGTGGGTTCGGGGATTCGGGCCCGGTTGGGGTCCCTCCGGGTCAGAGCCCCAGCGAACACGCAAGGAAATTGAGCCTGGAAAGGGGCAACGCACCCGAAGACCCACAGAGAGTTGGGAGCCACGATGGGACCGGGAGCCTGCACTCCACGGGATTTTGCTCGTTCTGGGGCTGCCTCGCTGCGGAACCGAGCCTGCCAGACAGCTCTCCCCGTTTAGAAGTCTTCAGACCCTGTGTTTTTTGGGGAAGGGGTAGTTTTGTTTTCTTGGTAACAGCTTTATTGAGATATAATTCACGTACCATAAGATTCACCCCCTTTAACATGTACAGTTCAGTGGCTTTGACCATACTCACAGTTATGCAGCCATCACCACTTTCTTCAGAACCATTTTCATCACCCCAAAAATAAATCCCATCCCCATTAGCATTCACTTCCCATTCTCCTCCAACTCCCCAGCCCCTGGCAATCTCTACTCTGTCTCTACAGATTTGCTGACCCTTGATCTTTTCTAGAAATAGAATCATATACAATAAGGTCTTCTGTGTCTGGCTTCTTTCACTCATGATGTTTTCAGGGTTTATCCATGTTGCAATACGTGTCAGTACTTTCTTTTTATTGCCAAATAATATTCCATTGAAT
>NW_016806225.1:2523016-2532493 GCF_001698545.2 Rhinopithecus bieti | reverse complement strand
CCCCCCCCCCCCCCCCCCGGCCCCTGACAATCTACTTGCATCTTCATGAATTTGCTGATTGTGGACATTTCCTATAAATTTAATCATAAAACATGTGGTCCTTTATGACCAACTTCTTTCATTAGCTTCATACTTGGTCTACCCCTCTCTCAATTGAAAAGACCCCCATCAACAGCTCCCTCCTTTGAACCTCCTGCTGTGAGAAAAGGCACTGAGATGTAGCAGAACAGAAATTATTACAGAAAACTTGGAAATAAAATGCAATGGGAGTGAGAGGGCAAGTGGGGTAGGAAGTAAAGGAGAAAAAAGACAAATTGATTTTAACTTGGGGTGGAAGAGGAAACAGAGCCCTCCCTCAATTGAGAAGAGCCCTGTCAACAGATGTGGTTGTCTCTTCTGTGGAGAGCTGAGTTCCTTTAACAGAAATGCTTAGCAAATCCCTGCACATCTACGCAAGCCACTGGTTTCTACAACATATGGAAATGCATTGTAATGTTTATCAATTCATTGCCCATTCTTATTTCCCACTACTAAATACAAATCGTAGCAAACATTATTTTCTAAGACTGTGCCAACATACTCTAGCTAAATATACGTATACTGGCCAGAAAGTCTAACCTGTTTTTGTTTCCACTTGTGCTTTTGTTTCCACTTGTCAGAAGTGCTTTTAAATGGAAAAGTTAATTTTATTTTTAAGCTTCATATTCTTTTTTTTTTTTTTTTTTTTTTTTTGAGACAGAGTCTCGCTCTGTCGCCCAGGCTGGAATGCAATGGTACCATCTTGGCTCACTGCAAGCTCCGCCTCCCGGGTTCACGACATTCTCCTGCCTCAGCCTCCCGAGTAGCTGGGACTACAGACACCCGCCACCTCGCCCGGCTAGTTTTTTGTATTTTTTTGGTAGAGACAGGGTTTCACCGGGTTAGCCAGGGTGGTCTCGATCTCCCGACCTCGTGATCCGCCCGTCTCGGCCTCCCAAAGTGCTGGGATTACAGGCTTGAGCCACCGCGCCCGGCCCCCTACTTCATATTCTTAAAATGTCTCAGCTTTAAAACTATTGGATCTTATCGTATGCATTGTTGGATACTTTCTTTTTCTAAGATAATTTTTTGTTTATTTTTAATTCTTCACTAAATTATACTTTGTAACCCTTTTTCAATTTTTTTCTATTTAAAATACAGTTTATAGTATCTGCTCACTGTTAAAGAACCAAAATGGGAAAACTTCTACAGCTGAAACATTTGAACTCTTACAGATGTGCATTGAATGCCTACTATATGCCAAGCACTTAGGAGTACAAAAATGTATAAAGACAACCCAGTGTGCAAAACATTAATATATATGGGGAAAAGAAAAATGAACATTTTAATTTAGCACATGCTCTATGCCAGGCACCATGACAACCACCTTCTCTTAAGTCCCATCCCCATTTTACAAAAAGAAAACTGAAGCTCAAAGTCAAGGTCAGAGAGTCTACAAGTGACATTTTGATTTGAAGTCAAGCCCTAGCTCCCTCCTTTAAACCTACTGCTGTGAGAAAAGACACTGAGATGTGGCAGAACAGGAATTATTATAGAAAACTTGGAAATAAAATGCAGTGAGAGTGAGAGGGCAAGTGGGGTAGGGAGTAAGGCAGAAAAAAGACAAATTGATTTTAACTTGGGGTGGAAGAGGAAAAAGAAGATTTAGGAAGGTTCCTTGTGAGAGGTAGTCCTTTGGTTTTGAAGGTTGGTTTTGTCATTTATAGTAGTGTTGTAAAGTTTGATTTTTAAATTAATATATTAAGGATTTCAACAGGAAGTCATTGAGTGAAGGGCATGGAGGTAGAAGAATGCATGGTATAAAGATTTTGGGGAGAAAGTTTTCATAATTCAAGTGCTACTTCTATCTTTTTTGTTTGTTTGCCAAATCTGTATATCACTTATAATTTACTTAACCTATTTCTTTGAGATGGCTAACTTCATTTTATTTAACAAGTTAATTGAAAAGGGAAACTTTACAACAGTACACAAAATAGAAAACATTTCAATAGAAAGTAATAGTAAAAAAACCTCAATTTTAAAAAAGGTGTTATTAAATTTTAGCTAGACTAGACATTACAGTTGGTTCAAAATCTGAGGCCTGCTCTCTCTTTGTTAAGAGTGAGGTTTCTTTAGCCTGGTACTGTGTCTCACGCCTGTAATCCCAGCACTGTGGGAGGCCAAGGTGAGAGGATTGCTTGAGGTCAGGAGTTCAAGACCAGCCCGGGCAACATAGTGAGACCCCATTTCTATTAAAAAAAAAAGTTTAATTAAAAACTTTCAATTGATGTTTTAATTTGTTTTCTAAAGATGATTTTTTTTTCTCCTTAATGTAATCAAATGGGGTAGAATCATCATTGCTAACATTTACTGATGCTTACTCAGCAGCATCGGGCACTATTCTTTTTTTTTTTTTTTTTTTTTTTTTTGAGACAGAGTCTCGCTCTGTTGCCCAGGCTAGAGTGCAGTGGCACAATCTCGGCTCACTGCAACCTCCACCCCACAGATTCAAGTGATTCTCATGTCTCAGCCTCCCAAGTAGCTGGGATTATAGGCATGTGCCACCACACCCGGCTAATTTTTGTATTTTTAGTAGAGACAGGGTTTCACTGTTTTGGTCAGGCTGGTATTGAACTCCTGACCTAAAGTGATCCACCTACATTGGCTTTCCAAAGTGCTGTGATTACAGGTGTCAGCCACCACGCCTGGTCAGTACCAGGCATGGTTCTAAGTGATTTATATGCATGGTTATATTATAGTCCCCATTTTTCAGGTGAAGAAACTGATGTGTGCAAAATTAAATAATTTGCCAAAAGTTACACCACTAAAAAGTGATGTAACAAAATTTGAATTTAGGAAATGGGTACTAGAGCCTAGTCTTAATCATTTACTTTGTTGTCCCTGGTGTAGATTGAAAAAAAAATTGGAAAAGGAGTCATTTTCTTACTGTGTTTTACTGTGTATGACTGACTCCTTTGAGAATACTGATTAAGAGTTAGACTTTGGATTTGAATTTTTGTTTTGCCTCTTTTTAATTATATAACCTTGCAGAGTGACTTGACCTCTCTTAGTTTGCTTCTCTGTCTTCTAAATGGGCATAAATAATACCACTTGATAAGATTATTGTGGGAATTAAATAAAAGTGACCAATAAAAATTAGATTTTGGCTGGGCGCAGTGGCTCACGCCTGTAATCCCAGCACTTTGGGAGGCAGAGGCGGGTGGATCACATGGTCAGGAGTTCAAGACCAGCCTGGCCAAGATGGTGAAACTGCATCTCTACTAAAAATACAAAAAAAAAAAAAAAAAAAAAAAAATTAGCTGGGCATGGTGGCATATGCCTGTAATCCCAGCTACTCGGGAGGCTGAGGCAGAGAATTGCTTCAACCTGGAAGGCAGAGGTTGTGGTTAGCGGAGGTCACGTCACTGCACTCCATCCTGGGCTACAGAGCGAGACTCTGTCTAAAAAAAAATGAGAGAGAGAGAGATTTTAGCAGGATACAGGTTGTGGTGGTTTCCAATACTAAATGGAAGAATACAAACTTTATTTTGTATATAATGAGGAACAATCAAATATGATTTTTGTTGTGGTTATGTGTTTGTATGTGTGTGTGTTGAGACAGTGTCTCGCTCTGTTACCCAGGCTGGAGCCAGGATCATGGCTTATTGCTGCCTCAACCTCCTGGGCTCAAGCCATTCTCCCACCTCAGCTTCTGAAGTAGCTGGGACTACAGGCCCAAGCCACCATGCCCAGATAATTTTTGTATTTTTTGTAGAGCTGGGGTTTCACCACGTTGCCCAGGCTAAATGTTTTTAAACAAGGTGGAACATGATCAGATCTTTTAAGAAGATAATTCTGACAGTAATTCCGATAGAAATTTGGAGGTTAAGAGAGTGAGAATAGTTAGGGAACATTGTAAGTGAAAATTTGTAATCTTTTTTCTCCTTCTGCCCTAATGTCTTTCTCTCAATCACACAGTAGTAGTATTTAAAAAACACTTTTACCTTCAAACAAGAGGGACACAACCAAATCAAAGTGATTATTAGAGACACTTTGTCCCGGAGCCTGCTAAAGAGTATACCCCTTCCTTGACCTATTTAGAGATACTCTGTGGACTTTGTTCAAGAAGGAAAGCATAACAGTAATGTTGCTGGTTGACTTGAAGGTGAGTGGGAGTCAACTGTCTTTATAAAGCTGAAAGCAAAAGAGAAGGGAATCATTGTATGAATGTGCCAATATCACAAGAAAAAAAAGCCACCAACCAGTTTCGTGGTGTGGAGACTTCCAGGACATTGTGCCTCTTGTGCACTAGGTGACTAGAAATCGTGCTTATTTTCAATAGTTAATGTTTAAGAAAAAAACAAACTCCAACTAACTACTTATATTCTGATAAAGTTAATTGGACATGTTTTAGGAATCTTTTGGAAACAAGAGTTTTTGTGCATGGAGTGTGTAGTGAGTACACTTTTTGAGAATCCCGGGTCCTCTCCAGGAAGAATTCAAATGTGTTGAACTTTCAGTCTCTGGCATTGGAATGGATGGGGTGTTGTCACTAATTAGCCAATCAACTCCGCACATTTCAGGAATACTTCCAGACAGAACCTTGAAAGATTTCAACATTGCATTGCTTTGCATTGCGCATATTGCACACTGTCCTCATAATTATGAATTTTTGAAGCAGTAGCCCGTGTGGCATAGACTATGATGTGAGAATTATTAGAACGCTTTTGAAAGTGTGATTACCCTTTAACCTGGAAGTAGAACAATGCACTTTTAAATTTTCTGAAGTCCAGCCACTTGTCTTTGGATAGTAGGATTCTTATGCTCAGAAAGTGTCAACTAGACAATTATTCTTATGAACAAACCTCTTTAGATCTATAAGAGATAACTCACATAGCTCAGATGGACTCAGCTCCAGTGCTTACTTTTTATATTTTGAAAATAAAAGAGTTTCGGCCGGGCGCGGTGGCTCAAGCCTGTAATCCTAGCACTTTGGGAGGCCAAGACGGGCGGATCACGAGGTCAGGAGATCAAGACCATCCTGGCTAACACTGTGAAACCCCGTCTCTACTAAAAAATACAAAAAACTAGCCGGGCGAGGTGGCGGGCGCCTGTAGTCCCAGCTACTTGGGAGGCTGAGTAGCCTGAGTAGGAGAATGGCGTGAACCCGGGAGGCGGAGCTTGCAGTGATCTGAGATCCAGCCACTGCACTCCAGCCTGGGTGACAGAGCGAGACTCCGTCTCAAAAAAAAATAAAGAAAAGAAAAGAGTTTATTTTTACTATCATGAAGTTTCTGATAAATAATAATGCATATGGTCTTAAAGTGTGTTTCAGATATGGGGAAAGCTGAAGGCACTTTGCACAGGACCTAGGGCAGATGGCCTAATTCTACACAGGACAGTTAATGAAAAACAGTGTTACTGATGGTATTATTTAACCCGAGAAAAGATTACAAATTAACAAACTCAGTAGTTGTCTATTTGTGGACCAGTATGAAAGCCAGATAGCTGAGAAAACTTTCTAGACTTTCTGAATCATGTTACCAAGTTTAAACATACCTCCTTAGCTCTCTCCAAAGCATTTGCTCTAAGTCGACAGGTCCTGCTAAAAAGACATTCACTGACAACCAAAATTGTTTATGCTACTAAGTGGTTAAAGGGCAAAACATCAGCAAGTAGTTATAGTGTACCTACTGTATGCAAGGAATCACCTACACCCTACAGAGCTACAGAGATGTGGTAAGACATTACCCCGAACTCAAGGAGTTTAGAGTCTAAGATACCTTGGGAGATAGGATAATAACAGGAGGAGTTACAACACAAGGCAGGATCCTGTACATAGTATAAGGAAGATACAACCAGAGCACTCCTGGGATCCAGGAGAAAGAAAAGCTTAGTTACTTTGGGAAAGAGTGTGTGTGTGTGTGTGTGTGTGTGTGTGTAGTGTAGTTTTATTTATAACAAAATATTGGAAGTAATGGTGACTAATTAAATAAAGTATATCCATATTGTAAAACATATGTAGCTGTTTCAAAAAATGAGGAAGCACTCTACATAGACTTATGGAAAGATCTTCATGATATTCTGTTGAGTGAAAAAAACAAAGTGTACAAGAATGTTTAATATACCATATTTTATGTAAAAGAAGAGAGAAAATATATATTTGTTTTGGTTATCTGTTCTTTAAAGAAACTGGATGAATACCTGAAGAAGAACAATGGTTCTGGGCTGGGAACTGAGCACATAGGGAACAAGAATGGAAGAAAGACTTTTCACTGCAATTCTTTGTATATTTTCTGGATTTTTGAACCATATGAACTCCTATTCAAAAATAAATTATAAAGGAAAACAAAAGACGTGGTCAAGAAGACCATGGAAAACTTCATGAAATAAAAGAGGAAAGTTTGGAGCATGTTGGAAGATGGAAGAATAGGGAACTAAAAGAAGAGGATTAAAATGAGACTATCTTAAATTTATAAATAAGCATGGAAATTTTAAAACAAATTTCACTTTTTTTTTTCTTTTCTTTTTTTTTTTTTTTTTTTTTGATACAGAGTCTTCCTCTGTCACCCAGGCTGGAGTGTAGTAATGCAATCTTGGCTCACTACAACCTCCACCTCCCAGGTTCAAGTGATTCTCATGCTTCAGCCTCCCAAGTAGCTGGAATTACAGGTGTGCACCACCACTGGCTAAGTTTTGTGTTTTTTAATAGAGACAGGATTTCCCCATGTTGGCAAGGCTGGCCTTGAACTCCTGACCTCAAGTGATCTGCCCGCCTCAGCCTCCCAAAGTGCTGGGATTATAGGTATGAGCCACCATGCCCTATCACATTTCACTTCTAAATTAAAATTACATTAAGGTTTCTTTCTTCAACATCTTAAAAAAACAGACAGGCTTTCTTCATCCCAAAACTAATATGATTCCTATAAAAAGTGGACTTGTTTGGCTTTTTTTCGGGTATCAATGTATTGTATTCTTTTTCCTGTGATTTTATCCTACTTCTGAAATTTAACATCTTCATAACAGAAAAAGTCAGTTATAGAAGTAAGCACTTTACAGAAATGAAGTTGTATTAGTTCGTTTTCACACTGCTAGAAAGATACAACCCAAGTATTTATAAAGAAAAGAGGCTTCATTGACTCACTGTTCCGCATGGCTGGGGAGACCTCAAGAAACTTACAATAATGGCGGAAGGGGAAGAGGCACATCATATATGATGGCAGGCAAGAGAGAGTGTGTGTGTGTAGGAGGAACTGTCAGACACTTATAAAACTGTTAGATCACATGAGAACTCACTATCATGAGAACAGCATGGGGAAACTGCCCCATGACTACTTATGTTTTTAAAAGTGCTCTTGAAATTGCATTTTTTTGCTTTACAGCTATATTGAGGTATAAGTTACTTATAAAAGTTACCCATTTTAATGGCTGGGTGTGGTGGCCCACAACTGTAATCCCAGCACTTTGGGAGGCCGAGGTGGGTGGATCACCTGAGGTCAGGAGTTCAAGACCAGCCTGGCCAACATGGCAAAACCCCATCTCTACTAAAAATGCAAAAATTAGCTGGGCGTGGTGGCTCACGCCTGTAATCCCAGCTACTTGGGAGGCTGAGGCAGGAGAATTGTTTGAACCTGGAGGCGGAGGTTGCAGTGAGCCAAGATTGCGCCACTACACTCCAGCCTGGGTGACAGAGTGAGACTCCATCTCAAAACAACAAGTTACCCATTTTAATTAAGTTACTCACATAGTGTGCCATGAGTTTTTGCAAATGTATAGAATCATGCATCCAAATAGTCAAATTTTAGAACATTTCCATCACTCCCAAAAAATTCTCTTGTACCCATTTATGATCACCCCTGGCCCCAGACAACAGTTAATCATCTGCTGCTGCTATTGTCCTTTCTAAGGTTTCATTTAAGTGAAATAAGACAATATATAGTCCTTTGTTGGATCTATCAGTGGGTGCATGTGTGTGCATCTTCCATTTTTGCTATGAATAATGCTATTCTGAACATTCACATAAAGTCTTTGGACATATGTTTTCATTTCTCTTGGATAGTTGCCTGGGAAAGAAATTGCTGAGTTGAGGCTCAAGCCTGTAATCCCAGCATTTTAGGAGGCCAAGACAGGAGGATCACTTGAGTCCAGGAGTTTGAGACAAGCCTAGGCAACACAGCAAGACCTCATCTCTACAAAAAATAAAATAAATAAAAAATAAAATTAAAAAGTAGCCAGGCATGGTGGTGCACACCTTTAGTCCCAGCTACTTAGGAGGCTGAGATGGGAGGATCTCTTGGGCCTGGGAAGTCAAGGCTTCAGTGAGCCAACACCCTACCACTGCACTCCAGCCTGAGTGACAGAGCAAAACCCTGTCTCTGAAAGAAGACTTTGCTGGGTTGTATGTCAAATATATGTTTAAATTTTTAAAGAAACTGCCGAACTATTTTCTAAAGTGGCTGTACCATTGTGCATTCCTACCAACAGTGTATGAGGGTTGCTCCCCATCATTGCCAATGCTTGTTTTATCAGTGATGTCTTAGTGTGTGGTTTTGTTTTGCATTTCTCTAATGACTAATAATGTTGAGCAAATTTAATGTACTCTAACTCTTTGTATGTTTCTTTTGTAAAGTATCATTTGCTCCTATTTCATTGGGTTGTCTTCACATTATTGACTTATAAGAGTTCTTCTTATATTCTGGATATAGGTACTTTATTAGGTGTATGTTTTGCAAATATTTTTCTCCCAATCTATGACTTGCTTTTTCTTCCCCTGACCCCTTTTTTAATTTTGGGTCTCTCTCTGTTACCCAGTGCCAACTGAGGCTGGAGCGCAGTGATATACACATGGCTCACTGCAGCCTTCAACTCCTGGGCTTAGGCAATTCAATCACCCTAACCTCCCGAGTAGCTGGGACCACGGGTGTGCATCACCATACTCGGCTGTTTTTCATTGTTTTTTGTAGAGACTGAGTGGTTGCCCAGGCTGGTCGCAAACTCCTGGTCTCAAGCGATCCTCCTGCTTCACCCTCCCAAAGCACTAGGATTACAGCACCCAGCCCCTTTTCATTTACTTAAAGATATCTTAATAGGCCGGGCGAGGTGGCTCACACCTGTAATCCCAGCACTTTGGGAGGCCGAGGCGGGCAGATCACAAGGTCAGGAGATCAAGACCATGCTGGCTAACATGGTGAAACCCTGTCTCTACTAAAACTACAAAAAAAGCCAGGCATGGTGGCGGACGCCTGTAGTCCCAGCAGTCCCAGCCACTCAGGAGGTTGAGGCAGGAGAATGGCGTGAACTCAGGAGGCAGAGCTTACAGTGAGCCGAGATCATGCCACTGCACACCAGCCTGGGCGACGGAGCAAGACTCCATCTCAAAAAAAAAAAGATACCTTTAGTAAATAAAAGTTTTTAATTTTCGTGAAGTCCAATGTATCTTTTTTTTTTTTTTTTTTTTTT
>NW_016806225.1:2509824-2522696 GCF_001698545.2 Rhinopithecus bieti | reverse complement strand
AGACTCCATCTCAAAAAAAAAAAAAAAAGATACCTTTAGTAAATAAAAGTTTTTAATTTTCGTGAAGTCCAATGTATCTTTTTTTTTTTTTTTTTTTTTTTTTACCATTTGTACTTCTCTGTCCTATCAAAAACGTCTTCTAGCATTGAATTTTGTGTTTTATATTTATATAAATACACTAGCTTTCTGTTTATTGCAGTCAAGCTGTGTTAGTCGACAGGACCATTTACATTTCAGGACAGATAGGCATGGACCCTTCAAGTGGACAACTTGTGTCAGGAGGGGTAGCAGAAGAAGCTAAACAAGTAAGTCATTTTCCACATTTGAGATTCCCTTTTCTACTACCTTTTTAAGGTTGGAGAGTATTAAGAATCCACTTGCCTGATTTGTTTTATAGAGATTAACAGATAAATGTTTTTTAAACTACTTACTGCTTGATTTAACATAGTTTTCAATCTAAGAGTTGGAAATTTGATGAATCATGAATCATCTAACAACCAAAAGAGAGATTCTACCTCCTTAACACTAAAGTCACCTTAAACCTGAATCATTGACATCAGATGACATGCTGCCACTTCCATATGGACTGGGAAATTTTCTTTTCAGGGCCACTGACCTGCCCCTCTTAAAAAAAAAAAAAAAAATTACCACCACAGAAGTAAAAGTCAACATTTTTAAAAATAAGCATGGGGAATATAATTCTAATCCAATAAATATAATTAAACCATAATGTAGGCCAGGCATGGTGGCTCATGCCTGTAATCCCAGCACTTTGGGAGGCCGAGGCTGGCAGATCACTTGAGGTCAGGAGTTCAAGACTAGCCTGGACAATATGGTGAAACCCCATCTCTACTAAAAATACAAAAACTAGCCAGGGGAGGCCAGGCACAATGGCTCACGCCTGTAATCCTAGCACTTTGGGAGGCTGAGGTGGGCAGATCACCTGAGGTCAGGAGTTCAAGACTAGCCTGGCCAACATGGTAAAACCCTGTCTCTACTGAAAATACAAAAATTAGCCAGATGTGGTGGCATGTGCCTGTAGTCCCAGCTACTCAGGAGGCTAAGGCATGAGAATCATTGGAACCCAGAAAGTGGAGGTCGCAGTGAGCAACATATAATTAGAATTATATTCCACATGCTTATTTTTTTAAATGTTGACTTTTTACTTCTGTGGTGGTAATTTTTTTTTTTAGGAGGGGCAGGTCAGTGGCCCTGAAAAGAAAATTTCCCAATCCATGTGGAAGTGGCAGCATGTCATCTGATGTCAATGATTCAGGTTTAAGGTGACTTTAGTGTTAAGGAGGAGGAATCTCTCTTTTGGTTGTTAGATGATTCATGATCCATCAAATTTCCAACTCTTAGATCGCGCCACTCCACTCCAGCCTGGGCGACAGAGCAAGACCCCGTCTCAAAAAGAAAAAGGAAAAAAAAAAATTAACCCAGTGAGGTGGCACATGCCTGTAGTTCCCGTTACTCAGAAAAATGATGCAGGAGAATCACTTAAACCTGGGAGGTGGAGGCTGCAGTAAGCCAAGATCGCACCACTGTACTCCAGCCTGGGACACAGAGCAAGACACTGTCTTAAAAAGTAAATAAAATAAAATAATAAACTATAATTTTATGCATTTACTGAGTCATATAATGCTGAAAGTTTGTTTTGTTTTGTTTTGTTTTTTTGAAACAGCCTCGCTCTCTTGCGCAGGCTGGAATGCAGTGGCGTGATCTCAGCTCACTGCACCCTCTGTCTTCCAGGTTCAAGCAATTCTCTTGTCTCAGCCTCCCAAGTAACTGGGACTACAAGTGCCCGCCACCACACCTGGCTTATTTTTTGTATTTTTAGTAGAGATGCAGTTTTACCATGTTAGCTAGGATGGTCTCGATCTCCTGGCCTCATGATCCACCCACCTCAGCCTCCCAAAGTGCTGAGATTACAGGCGTGAGCCACCGGACGTGGCCTAGCTGAAAGATTTTTAAAAACCTAAATGTCCACTCATAAAGAACCGGTTGAATAAATTCTGCTAGATCAATACAACTAAAGTAATGTGGAAAGATCTCCAACGTAAATTGTTTCATGGTAATAAAACCAAGATGCAGAACAGCATGCACAGTATGCTACCGTGTGTGCTTTTGTGTTTAAAAATATGTAATATAAGCATTGACTGTACCTAGAAGGATATACAATAAATTAGGAACAGTGGTTACCTCTGAGGTGGGAAACATGGGAGAGAGAGAGAAGGGTGAGAGAGATCTTTACACTATATATGCTTTTTAAATAGCTTTTGAGTTTGTTGTTGTTGTTTTTGCCATATCCATGTATTACCTATTTAGAAGATTATTTTAAAAGACACAAGAATATAATGAAATATTACATTGTGACCAGCAAAGTGGGAAGGAAGAATGAATCCAAAAAAAGATGTTTTTCCAGAAGTCAGTGTCTCAAACAGTTATATAATTTACTAATATCATTTTTTGAGAAAAAGGAAAAAGAACCCTTTAAAGTCAAATATTGCTTTAAAAGAAAACATGTTTTAACGCTTACTAGCTCATCCTTATCCTTGAAGTGGTATCAACTGAAGAACCCCAGAAATTATTTCTGTGGACATTGGCCGAACAATTAACACATTTTAGCACTGAAGAAGGGACTTCAACCCAGTGTTTTTACGTACAAAAGGAGACGACCTTTTCACTGTATTTCGGAAAGACTCATTCTATTAAAGGGAAGCCAAGAAACGCACTTGTAAGCTTCCTAACAAGAGTAGAGAAGATTTTTCTGCAACATAAGCTATTTAAGGAGGTATTAGTAAAAGATGATTAATTGAATGTAATTAAAGCTTTAAATCTAACATCAGTGACTTAGGCCTTTCTTGGCTTGGTTCACAGGCTCTTAAAAACATGGGTGAAATTCTGAAAGCTGCAGGCTGTGACTTCACTAATGGTGAGCAATTTGATATTATTTCACCTTTCTTTTGATATTTCTTTGGCCTTTTCAAAATATATGGCATCCAGTAATATGCCATGCCATGTCTTGGTTAGTACTTGAAGTTGTTTTAAACAGCAACTGTTCTCTTTCGCTTCTTTGGTCCCATTTCAGTCCCATTTTAATCAAGACAGTCTCAGAATCATATAGTCTTTTTCTAAGTAATGTTTTGGGTCAGACCAAATAACTAAACCTAATGACAATGTTTATATCTTCTAGTGGTGAAAACAACTGTTCTTCTGGCTGACATAAATGACTTCAATACTGTCAATGAAATCTACAAACAGTGTAAGTAATTTGGCTTTATTCCTATTTTCCATTTTTAAAAAGAAATAAATCTGGTCACATTAATGAATGTGTATTAAGAATTAAGAGTGGTAGGAGATGCTAAAGAAATGGTCATAGATCTTGTCCTAAAAGAATTAATAATCTGATTGGAAATAGGTTGTATACACCCCATGAAAAAGTTCTAAGACATTTCTATTGCATTCCCTAAAACAATGTAGTGAAACCCTACATACCCATTTTTCAAAAGCTTAATTTCATTAAACCCTTTTCAGGCTTTTTAAACTCTCCTAAAAAGTTTTTTACACATAGGTTTTATTTACTATTGCTGTATGGTCCAGCCACCATCTTTATCCTGGCTCTCTCAGACTTATTAGTTAGTTACTTAATATTTCTATGCCTTGGTTTTCTCCTATGCAAAATGGAGATAATATACTCCTACCTTATAGGATTGTTGGAATGATTAAATGAGTCAGTACAACGTGTAAAGCACTTAGATGCTGGTGTGTTATAAGCACTGAGTAAATGTTAGCTATTATTAACATTGATGGCATAGTGGGGAAAATTGGTGTCCCCACCACCTAGTGGGATGAGGCAAAGGTATAACATGGAAAAAGCATCATTACTTATTCTCTCCTGAAGAAATGACTAGAAAAGACCAAAGTTGGCAGAGGAAGTACTTGCCAAAATTGCTGGAGATGGGCACTTGTTCCCTATTTAGTTAAATAGTTTATAAATATCACTTTAAAAACAAAACTCCACATCAAATCAAACAAGATCAAAATGTTAGAGTATGTATTTCTTTTTTTTTTTTTTTGGCCAGAAAGCTAAGAGATTTTAAAAAGTGTTAACTATCATAGGAATCGTATGGCAAAATATTTTATCAAACAAATCTGATAGTGAGTCTCTTTTTTAAAATGTTACTTAAAGCCAGGTGCAGTGGCTCACATCTGTAATCCCAGCACTTTGGGAGGCTGAGATGGGTGGATCATTTGACATCAGGAGTTTGAGACCAGTCTGGCCAACATGGCAAAGCCCCATCTCTACTAAAAATACAAAAATGAGCCAAGCGTGGTGGTGCACACCTATAATCCCAGCTACTCGGGAGGCTGAGGCAGGAGAATCTCTTGAACATGGGAGACAGAGGTTGCAGTGAGCTGAGATTGCACCACTTCACTCCAACCTGGGTGACAGAGCGAGACTCTGTTTCAAAAAAATAAAAATAAAATGTTGCTTATATCTAAGAACTGACCAGTATATGAAGCACTTGCCAGATTCTTAGTTGTAGAGTATTGAATAACAATACAATATCTGAAAACTAAAATAAAATTTTTCACTTGATCTTTATTTTTTCAACTCTTCTCTATTAAAAAAATGAAATTCTTTTAAATTCAGATTTCAAGAGTAATTTTCCTGCTAGAGCTGCTTACCAAGTTGCTGCTTTGCCCAAAGTAAGTACACTTTAAATGACTAATGTACACAGTTTTCAATGTCTACATTGTTTTTCTTCTATAAGTAAACTAAGCACTGTGAAAGGAAACTTAAAAGAAGTAGCCTGGGCAGGGTGGCATACCCCTGTAATCCCAGTGCTTTGAGAGGCCAACACAGGAGGATCGCTTGAGGCCCGGAGTTCTAGACCAGCCTGGGCAACATAGCAAGACAGCCATCTCTACAAAAAAAAAAATTTTAAATTAGCTATGCATGGTGGTGGTGCACACCTGTAGTCCCAGCTACTTGGGAGGCTGAGGTGGGAGGAACACTTGAACCCAGAAGATTACAGCTGCAGTGAGCTGTAATCGAACCACTGTGCTGCAGCCTGGGTGACAGTGAGACCTTGTCTCTAAAAAAAAAAAAGAAAGAAAAGAGATAGATCCTGCTTCCCCAGGGACTTAAAGTCTGAAAGGAAATACCCTATATTACATGCTTGAAAAAAAAAAAACCTTCTAAGACAACACATGAACATAGAATCAAAATCAAAATACTTCAATTGTGAGAAAAGGCCGGGCACGATGGCTCACGCCTGTAATACCAGCACTTTGGGAGGCCGAGGCGGGTGGATCACGAGGTCAGGAGATCAAGACCATCCTGGCTAACACATTGAAACCCGGTCTTTACCAAAAATACAAAAAATTAGCTGGGTGTGGTGGCAGGCTCCCATAGTCTCAGCTACTCAGGAGCTTGAGGCAGGAGAATGGTGTAAACCCGGGAGGCAGAGCTTGCAGTGAGCCAAGATGGTACCACTGCGCTCCAGCCTGGGTAACAGAGCGAGACTCCATCTCAAAAAAAAAAAAAAATTTTTTTTGAGAAAAAATTAAATAGCAGCTGTACTGTTGTAATGTTACTTAGGGGACTATAAATTTGAGCCAGATTTGTTTATGAGTTCTGCAGTAAAAATTTCACCTGGCTATTGTACAATTAAGAATCTTGGCTGGGCGTGGTGGCTCACGCCTGTAATCCCAGTACTTTGGGAGGCCTAGGCGGGTGGATCACAAGGTCAGGAGATGGAGACCATCTTGGCTAACACAGTGAAACCCCGTCTCTACTAAAAATACTAAAAAATTAGCCGGGCGTGGTGACGGGCGCTTGTAGTCTCCGCTACTCGGGAGGCTGAGGCAGGAGAATGGCGTGAACCCGGGAGGCAGAGCTTGCAGTGAGCCGAGATCACGCCACTGCACTCCAGCCTGGGCGACAGAGCGAGACTCCGTCTCAAAAAAAAAAAAAAAAAAGAAAAAGTATCTAAACCTTCCACTAGAAAAATAATCTCTAAACCAGGGGCACACATATTTCTCACCATTTTGATTTTGCTACTCTAACTCGAAGCTTAGCAGCACGATATTCCTGCCTATAAAAAAGCAGCTCTTACTGACTTCTACTTGCAGTTTCTACTAAAGAAAAATTATGTTTTAAGAGTGTAATTTGTATTGCTTTAATTAGTTGTTACTTGGAATGATCATTATCAAACCTATTAAGGTACTGGTTGTAGTAGAAAGAGCTCTGAACTTGGAATCAAAAGACAAGGGTTCAACCTCTGCTATCTAGCTTGTGACTGGGATGAGTTAATTATTCCTTCTACACTTCAGCATATCATTCTGTGAATTGATGGGAAAATATCTCTCTAATAGGGCTGCCGTGAGACTCATGTAAGCTAATATAGTATATGAATATACTTAGCATGGTAACCTGGTCTATTATAGATTCTTGGTGAATATTTCCTTCTCCTTTCCTTCCTTGAAAAGCTTAACGTTAAAAATGTTATATTGCTGTTAGTTTCATGTTTTTAGTAGGTATTATAGAGTTTGCAATTTGTACAAAATGATTAAAACAAATTATTTCGTTTTCCTCACAGGGTAGTCGAATTGAAATTGAAGCAGTAGCTGTCCAAGGACCGCTGACAACAGCATCACTATAAGTGGGCCAGTGCTTTGTAGTCTGGACTTGTTAACATTTTAATTTTTACAATTTTACAATGTAACATCTTAATTAACCTTTTAATTTTCACAATTGATGACAGTGTGAGCTTGATGAAAATATCTGAAGTTATTGTGGAAATACCATATAATAGGGAGAGTTGAACATGAATTGAAGATTAGAGAAGGAATCCAGTTGCTGTTTTAAATTACGCCTGTATTACTGAATATAGGAAAGAGATACCCATTACATAGTTACTCAATAAATAAAAGAGAAATAACAGGTAGGAAAGAAGAGTAATTATTCCTGAGAAATAATCAAGAACATATCTAATTCAAACTAATGATGTGAACGATTTAGTTTTCATGTTAGGTATGGGATTCTGCTCTTTCTTGAGTAAAATTGAAGTGTTTAAATTTGAGGTCAAGGAGAAGAAAGTGGACCAAAATTTAATATAGATAATATTTTTCTAATGGAAATAAAAGAGACATGCAGATTTCCTTTGGTGTGATTTTGTTCACTTATTTCTTAACAGTTTATACATTAAAACATATTGCCTAGTTGGGGTGGGTAAAGTTAAAATCTCCAACTATTTCATTTTTCAAAGCCTACTTCTGACTTCATGCACTTTTACACATTTTATTTTTTTCAGCAGTTTTAGCCAACTATTATTACATGAAACATCATTTAAACTTTCTAGTCTTCAGCAGTTTTGGCCATTTACAGTGTTGCAGAATTTGCATGTAAATTTTCACATTTGTAGACATCTTTTTAATCTCTGCTCTATCTGTCCCCCCTTTTCATGTCTGATATGATTTATTTGGACTTCTTTTTTTTTCCATTATCAGTCTTTGCCAGAAGTTTATCTCTTTCATTAATCTTTTAAAGAACCACTTTTGGCTTTGTTGATCCTTTCTATTATATCTTTCTTTATCATTATTTCTGCTCTTATATTTATTATTTTCTCCAGTTCATTGATAAGTCACATTTTTCTACTTTTAATATTGAGTCTTTTATTAGTAAGTTACAGACACCCAACTCAAACTAGTATTAAGTGGAGAAAAGAGATAAATGCATAGGCTTAGGTCGCAGAGGCCAGAGTACAGCTGGCTTTAGGCAC
The DNA here is from genome assembly GCF_001698545.2 of Rhinopithecus bieti. Classification (NCBI taxonomy): domain Eukaryota; kingdom Metazoa; phylum Chordata; class Mammalia; order Primates; family Cercopithecidae; genus Rhinopithecus; species Rhinopithecus bieti. The sequence goes on along the minus strand of NW_016806225.1, from coordinate 2,514,906 downwards.
ATGTAGCCCAAAAACCTCACAGCTCCATCTGTCTCTTGGGGGAAGATGCTGCAGACCCCAGATACAGGCTATGAGTGCGCTAACCCCAGCAGAAAGGTAACGATTTCCTGATCTCTCTGGCAGAAGAATCTCAGGGAAGCCTCTGATTGGTCCAGCTCAGCTTAAGGACCTGTTCCTAAGCCAAAGCCAGGAAATTAGACACCCTGGTCAGGTTAGGTCTAGGGGGAATAGTTGTATATAGGGCATGACTTCAAAATCAAACTCTAGAATGAAAGAGCTGGAAATAAGATGCTGGTACCCACGTTAATTAATTTGTTAGTGGCTGGGTCGTGGCTTGGAGTCTTCCTTTCCACTTTGAAGGAGAATCACTAGAATTTGTTAATTTTGGGGAACATTGCATGTTGGTCTTTTTCTTTCTTTCTTTCTTTCTTTCTTTCTTTCTTTCTTTCTTTCTTTCTTTCTTTCTTTCCTTTCCTTTCTTTCCTTCCTTCCTTCCTTCCTTCCTTCCTTCCTTCCTTCCTTTCTTTCTTTCTTTCTTTCTTTCTTTCTTTCTTTCTTTCTTTCTTTCTTTCTTTCTTTCTTTCTTTCTTTCTCTCTCTCTCTCTCTCTCTCTCTCTCTTTCTTTCTTTCTTTCTTTCTTTCTTTCTTTCTTTCTATATTCTTACTCTGTCACCCAGGCTGGAGTACAGTAGCACAATCATGTCTCATGGCAGCCTCAAACTCCTGGCTGAGCCTCCTGAGTAGCTGGGATTACAGACACCACCACACCTGACTAATATTTTTATGTTTTTGCAAAGACAGCATCTCATTATGTTGCCCAGGTTAGTCTTGAACTCCTGACCTCAAGCAGTCTTCCCACTCAGCCTCCCAAGATTAATTTAAAGTCTGCTTTTTTTTTTCTAAAGGACACAACAAATCAAAAGAAATAGTATGTTTCTGTAAAACAATTCAGGTAAAAAATACACAAACATAAACTTTTTAACACTTTATTAGTTCTAATAAGATATTTATTCAATCAAAATTATAAATGTTGACCCAGCAGTACGAATAATTTCATTAAAATTTTGGCCATAATTTCCCATAAAGCCAATTACTTTCAGTTATAAGGAAATTGCCGTGATTACATAAGAATAAAGAACATTTGTTACCAACAAATATTTATAGAATGACAAATGTGTACTAGACTTAGGGGAGGAGAATGAAGTTTGAACTAACTTTCCTGCCCTCAGAAGAGCTTACAATTTTTCTCACTTCTGCCATGTGTTTAGCAATTGGAAAGCATGAAAAATAATTCCAAATAAAGGATTCCATTTCAGTGAATTATTCATCTAGCATAAATCATAAACTGTAGTCAGCTAAGCCCTAATATACTTAGGCAGAGGTGCTTTCTCTGCAGCACTAATCAATGTTTATGAATACAGCAAGAATTACTGGAACATTCTCTATAACCTATTATCTCCATTGGATTAAGTGCTGGCTCATTGACTCAACAGACTCAAAGTTCTATTGATAGTGTGCTTTGACTAACTTGTTATTGCAACAAGTTTTGCAATTTAAAAAAATCCCCCATATACATCAACATACTAACAGTGATCATCTTTGATGAATTATGGGTAATATTTAGATTTCATATTTTAAAGTTTATATTTTCTGAAGTTTCTACAATGAACATGTATTGTTTTATGCTAAGAAAAAAGTAATTATTTTAATAACCTCCTTCTTTTGTAATTATTGCCTAAAATAGTCATTCTGTGTTACACATAAGTACCTAGGAAGAAAGAATTTTTTTTCCCCCCCAAAAAAAAAAAAAAAAAATGTTTAAAAACTCTTATATCCAGAAACTTGAAGATAATCTATACTGATCCACTAAATAACTGCTATTTGAAATCACTATTGCTTTGTTCTCCACGGAACTGCTAGGGGTATGGTGGTGGTTGAAAAAGTCACCATTGGGCCTTGTGACTTCCTAGTGAGGTGCTGGGCCCCAAACCCCCTCTCCAACCCAAAGCTACTCTACAACAGTACAGTTGCCATGGAAAGCCTCTTCTCTTGTCATTGAATGACTCTTTTTTGTTTGTTTGTTTGTTTGTTTGCTTGAGATGGAGTCTCGCTCTGTCACCTAGGCTGGAGTGCAATGGCGCATCTCAGCTCACTGCAACCTCTGCCTCCTAGGTTCAAACTATTCTCCTGCCTCAACCTCCTGAGTAGCTGGGATTACAGGTGCTCACCAACACGCCCAGCTAATTTTTGTATTTTTAGTAGAGATGGCGTTTCACCATGTTGGCCAGACTGATCTGGAACTCCCGACCTTGTGATCTGCCCACCTCAGCCTCCCAAAGTGCTGGGATTATAGGCTTGAGTCACCGTGCCTGGCCAAAATGACTTTTTAAAGTGTCTAGAGTCTGTAATCCCAGCTACTCAGGAGGCTGAGGCAGGAGAATCGCTTGAACCCGGGAGGCAGAGATTGCAGTGAGTCAAGATCGCACCACTGCACTCCAGCCTGGGTGACAAGGGCGAAACTCTGTCTCAAAAAAAAAAAAAAAGAATCAGGGCAGGGTGTGGTGGCTCATGCCTGTAATCCCAGCACTTTGGGAGGCCAAGGCAGGCGGATCACCTGAGGTCGCGAGTCCAAGACCAGCCTGACCAACAAGGTGAGACCCCGTCTCTACTAAAAATACAAAAATTAGGTGGGTGTAATGGCGTGCACCTGTAGTCCCAGCTACTCAGGAGGCTAAGGCACCAGAATCCATTGAACCCAGGCGGCGGAAGTTGCAGTGAGCCAAGATCACGCCACTGTACTCCAGCCTGGGTGACAGAGTGGGACTCTGTCTCAAAAAAAAAAAAAAGTGTCTAGAATCAGGGTCACACAAATCAATTCAATACAACATGCATTATTTTTAAATTTATGTGATAGTACGAATCACTATGCTTACTTTTATTAAGAAATTTTAAGGCCAGGCGTGGTGTGTCATGCCTGTAACCCCAGCACTTTGGGAGGCCAAGGCAGGCAGATCACTTGAGGTCAGGAGTTCGAGACCAGCCTGGCCAACATGTTGAAACCCCATCTCTACTAAAAATAGAAAAATTAATCTGGCATGGTGGCACATGCCTGTAGTCCCAGCTACTTGGGAGGCTGAGGCAGGAGAATGGCTTGAACCTAAGAGGTGAAGATTGCAGTGAGCTGAGATCATGCCATTGCACTCCAGCCTGAGAGACAGAGCAAGACTCTGTCTCAAAAAAACAACAACAAAAAAGAAATTTTAGAAATATCTATATTCTATGAGAAAACAAAATGAGGCAGATCTCAAAACAAAATTGGTATCCCCAATTGGTTTCTCAGAACTCTTTTTCTGGAAATTAGTGAGGTTTGCAGACCTCTGTCCCCAGTGGTGGATGGAAGTAGCATGTTTATTAATTTCAGTAGCACATTATTAAACTGAAAGAGTGTTTTAGAATAATATAGGTTGGCCTTTCTTCTACCTTTGGGAGTTATTAAACCCTGGCTTTGATGTCCAGAGAACTCTTTCATTAGGCACAAGAATAATGATATGGTTGTTAACTTTTAACAACTCAAATGTTCCCCAATAAATGTGCTGAGTGGTGGTACTGACGAGTAAAGTGAAAAGCCTGCCATTTGCCTGTACACGGATTACTAATGCCAACTTTTGTTGATACTAATGCCAACTTTTGTTGATACTAACAGGAACTGGAAGAGAAATTCCATACTTGTCAGCTGCTCTCTGAAATTACACCGATTCTGCGTAGGCAATTAAACCCTTGAGATTATAACCAAACACTCATAAGTTTATCAACTCTGGAGAAATGAGAAGCTGATATAGTTTTAGATGTTATGACATCTTATAAGCAAATGCTTTCAACATTTCAAACACGGCATGCCTTGCTATCTGGTGTGGGGAGAAAGAAGAAGGGAAGGGTCATTCTCCTTTTACCTTACCTTTTGCCTTACACACATTTGTATGTGGGCAAATGAATGGCTTTATGATGTCCACATCGCTGGTCTTTGTTAAAGAGAATTCAGATTTGGATCACCAAACTATCTTCATAAAAATGGGATATGCGACCAGGTGTAGGGGTTCAGCCTGTAATCCCAGTACTTTGGGAAGTCAATGCAGGAGAATTGCTTAAGCTCAGGAGTTCAAGACCAGCCTGGCCAACACGGTAAGACTCTGTCTCTACTAAAAATACAAAAATTAGCCAGGTATGGTGGCGCTTGCCTGTAATCCCAGCTACAAGGGAGGCTGAAGCAGGAGAATCACTTGAAACTGGGAGGTGGAGGTTGCAGTGACCAGAGCATACCACTGCATTCCAGCCTGAGTGACCAAAAAATAAAAAGATATTTGCCATCTCTAACAAGCTATTATATTTACCAAAAGAGTACAATGTAAACCCTACTAGGATTATTTGACCATGACCATCCAACATTCTTTGATTAGTTAAATGTGGAAAGAAACCTTTTCTTAATTAAGCAATTCTTAATTCAAGGCCCAATGTGGAATAAACCATTTGCTCAGAGTGGTATGGGTGTTTTGACTGCTCAAAATATGGTAAGAGCTTTTACTCCAAAGTCTAAATGGAAAAAGCAGTAAGGTAATAGGTTGACCGCACATTTCTTCTTTTAAAAAAATAAATAAATAAAATTTATTTATTTATTTATTTACTGTAGAGACAGGGTCTCCCTATATTGCCCGGGCTGGTCCGGAACTCCTGGGTTCAAGCGATTTTCCTGCCTTGGCCTCCCAAAGGGCTAGGATTACAGGTGTGGGCCACCACATCCAGCCATTGATTACACATTTATACCCTGTGGGTTCCTCAGGGGTTGGCACTTCTGGCCAAGAATTTGAGTCTGGTCTGGGTATTTCCTAGATTTGCAAACTGGCACCCCCTGCTGGTAAATGCAAATGTTCACTCGCAAGAATGAGAATTGGGAAATTTGTTCATTTCCATCCCAGTTAGAGGTATATTAGGTACAGAAATAATGAAATTATCTTAATTAAAAGAACACAACTGAACTACAAAGCGGTTGCACAGCACCCCAGGGATAGAAAAATCCAGCCCTGCTGG
>NW_016806225.1:2502774-2508128 GCF_001698545.2 Rhinopithecus bieti | reverse complement strand
AAAAAAAAAAAAAAGAAAACAGAAAAAAGAAAATTATCAAAATGTAGTACACCTTTTTTTTTTTTTAGATGGAGTCTTGCTCTTGTTGCCCAGGCTGGAGTGTGGTGGCATGCTCTCAGCTCACTGCAACCTCCACCTCCCAGGTTCAAGTGATTCTCCTGCCCCAGCCTCCCGAGTAGCTGGGATTACAGGAGCCCACCACCACCCCTGGTTAATTTTTTGTATTTTTAGTAGAGACAGGGTTTCACCATGTTGGTCAGGCTGGTCTTGAACTCCTGACTTCAGGTGATCCACCCACCTCGGCTTCCCAAAGTGCTGGGATTACAGGCGTGAGCCACCACACCCGGCCCAAAATGTAGTACATCTACATTGTAAAGGAATGATGTATGCTACAACATGGATAAACCTTGAAAACATTACAGTAAGTGAAGAAGTCAGGCACAAAAGGCCACATATTTTATGATTCCATTTACATAAAATGTTCAGAATAGAAATCCCTAGCATCAGAAAGTACAGTCCCACACCCACAGTGTCACTGGAGGCCACGTAGGAAGCACTCTTCCCCAGCCAGGGTGTGTCAGCAGAGGCTAGTGGGGAGCCCGAACTTAACACCCCTGCCCAAACATAATGAGGTGCTCTTCCCAGGGTGTTAATGGGGGCTCTGTGGGGAACCTGGCCTTCTGCTCCCACCTCATAACAAGGTGATTAGAATACCTGTACAATCAGCAAACACAGATTTGAGAAAAAAACACAACTGATTCTTGGCAACACGGTAGGAGAGTCATGTGTGTGCGATTGCTTCAGAGTAGCCACTAGCTGTGGGATTTCAGTGGGCTTTGCCCACCAGTCAGTATGTTTTGCAGAGTAAATGGAAAGCTTCTTTCAATCTGTCAAGGTGATTAAACCAGGTTGGTTAGGATCACTACTGCATTTCTACGTGCAAATAATGCAAGTTAATTGAGCCTTAATAATCTGAGCCTGCTTGCCACTTTGAAATAACAGTGCCTATGCAAAGACCGAGAGGGGAGCTCACTATAAGCACCATCCATACTTTGGATATTGGGGACCCCTTGTGGACAATTCAGACAGAGCGAGGGCTCTCTGAGATTGCCTGTCAAAAGCAAGTAACAAAAATTCACACATAAAAAACTGAATGGAAAGCCACACAGATGTGGCACTCACGTCGTCCAGGAAAAGCAGTTTCTTTGCTGTTGTCATGCAAGACAATCAGATTAGTCTATAAGTTTAATACAATCCTAATAAAATCTTAATAGGGTTTTAAAACTGGAATTGGAGAATTCTGATTCTCTTTTGGAAGGGAAATGTTCAATAACAGCCAAAAAAAAAAAATCTTTAAAAAGATTATGAGTGGGAATTTTCCCTGCCATATATGAAAATGTAGATCTAAATATACAGAAAGTTTATAAATATAACTCGATTTTGCAATATAAATGTAGCTTATGATAGTGGTGGCATTTAAGGTCTTGAAGGAAAACTGGTTTTTTCAATAAATTGTATGAGATAATTGGCTATCCACGGAAGGGGAAAATAACATTAGATTGAATCTTATACCCCATCACATCAAACACAGGTGGTAAAACGATTAAACATTTAAAGACAAAAGTTGAAATATTAAATATTTAAACTATATTTTAGTAATATTGGGGTGGCAAATGCCTTCCTCAACAAAATACAAAACCCAGGAGCTGGGTTGGGCGCGGTGGCTGGGCCAGGCACAGTGGCTTACGCCTGTAATCCCAGCACTTTGGGAGGCTGAGGTGGGTAGATCACGAGGTCAGGAGATGGAGACCAGCCTGACCAACATGGTGAAATCCTGTCTCTATTAAAAATACAAAAATTAGCCAGGTGTGGTGGTGCATGCCTGTAATCCCAGCTACTCCAGAGGCTGAGGCAGGAGAATCACTTGAACCTGCAAGGCAGAGGTTGCAGAGAGCCGAGATCGCTCCACTGCACTACAGCCTGGGCAACAGAGCAAGTCTCCATCTCAAAAACAAACAACAGGAGCTATAAAAGACTGAGAGATTTGCGTTCATAAAATTTAAAAGTTACGTTAAAAGAAATACTAAAATAATCAAATTTAAAGGAAAAGGGAGTGAGGGGAAAAACTGTTGCACGAAATTACTATTCAGAACATATACAGAGTTCTGACAATGTTTTATTTGTTCGTTTGTTTGTTTTGAGACAGAGTCTCGCTCTGTCGCCCAGGCTGGAGTGCAGTGGCCGGATCTCAGCTCACTGCAAGCTCCGCCTCCCGGGTTCACGCCATTCTCCTGCCTCAGCCTCCCGAGTAGCTGGGACTACAGGCGCCCGCCACCTCGTCCGGCTAGTTTTTTGTACTTTTTAGTAGAGACGGGTTTTCACCGTGTTAGCCAGGATGGTCTCGATCTCCTGACCTTGTGATCCGCCCGCCTCGGCCTCCCAAAGTGCTGGGATTACAGGCTTGAGCCACCGCACCCGGCCCAGGATTTTTTTTAAAAGAAAAATACATATTTACAAGCAAGATAAATACACAAAATATTTCCAGAATACTATTCTGATACTCAAAAACACAAGGCACTCACTGGTGGGTGAGTTAACTATTATTTTCATTACTTACATACAATCACTTGCCAAAATCCCTTGCCAACTTCGGAAGAATTCTCAAAAACTGACTCTGTGGTGCATCACTAAAGAAATATCATAAATATTTCTAAAATCTTGATTTCTTAGCCTTTTTCCACTGCTAAAGCCTACCATTAAATTGCAGTCATCTAAAAAAGAATAGAGTGGCTGGGTGCAATGGCTCACAACTGTAATCCCAGCACTTTGGGAGGCTGAGGCGGGCAGATCACGAGGTCAGGAGTTCAAGACCAGCCTGGCCAGCATGGTGAATCCCCGCCTCTACTAAAAATACAAAATTTAGCTTGGCATGGTGGCGGGCGCCTGTAATCCCAGCTATTCAGGAGGCTGAGGCAGGAGAATTGCTTGAACTCGGGAGACGGAGATTGCAGTGAGCCGAGATCATACCACTGCACGCCAGCCTGGGTAACAGAGCAAGACTCCATCTCCAAAAAAAAAAAAAAAAGAATAGAGCCCAGGAGTAGACTCTACATAAACAGCAAGGTAGACTCTACATAAACATAAAACAAGGTTTTAATCCTTGCTGTTTATTGTCTCCAAAATACATTTAAAAGTGAATTAATTAAAAATACTTTTAATGTTATTCAAAAGGATAACAACAATTGAAAAACCTCTCGTGAGTATAAAATCGACAGCTGATTCAAAATGGCACATGGCAAATGTGTAGCCTTTCATCGTGAAAAATGCCTACCCTTGTGATAGCACCAGAGTTTGCCATCCTTTGCAAAGGATTCTGTTAACATATTTAATATTCCATGATAAATAAGGATCTGTGGTAGTTGACAACCTTAAAGAAGAGCAAGTGTGTAGATGACATATTTCCTAAGGTTCTTATCAGTTCTGAATTCTGTAACAAAACAGAAATATTTGGTATAGCTCATCCTATTATTTGTGCTGTTGTTCATTCTCATTCCATCATGATTATGACTGTGTGACTTTATTATTGTGAGTTCCCTAATTCGCTAATTCCTGTCTCTAGCCACCTGTACCTAAAGGTTTACACTTTCTTTTTAGGGTCCCATTTTCTATACTGAATGGCCCCATGGCCACAATGAAGAAAGTCACCCTCACACTCTTAAATAATCACATAATTTTTATTGGCTTTGTTTTTTATCGTTTTAAATGTATAACCATTCTAAGTAGCTAAGAAAACTGTTCATGGCTTAGCAGTTTTGTAGAACAATATAATCAAGAACATGGAAACATCCTTCTTGTGGTTCCAACAGTCTCTCTATAACCGCACTCCTTACAGAAAACATGTAAATATAGAAAGATAAGATACATAACCACAAGCTTCACTACCAGTTTTGTCTTCTCTGTGATAACGCGCTGTGTGGGTTCACTCTTCTATCTATGTGGCTGTTGAAAGGTTCACCGCTTCTCCTGTTTCTTCTTCTTTGGTTTCAGCCCCTTCCCTCACTTTCTCATTCTTCATCTCTGTTTCCACCTTTTCCCCTGTCTCACCTGGAAAAGTAACCAAAGGAGATACTAAGAGACACTTATTTAGAGTTAACAAATTATCCCATAGTTTGTCTCCAATGGGGGGCAGTTCTTGATCTTTAGGTCTAAACAGTAAGTTTATCTGGGGGTATCAAGAAAAGTAATCATCTCGGCTGGGCACAGGGGCTCACACCTGTAATCCAACACCTCGGGAGGCTGAGGAAGGTGGATTGCCTGAGGTCAGGAGTTCAGGAGCCTGGCCCAAAGTAATGAAACCCCATCTCTACTAAAAATACAAAAATTAGCTGGGCATGGTGGCACAAGCCTGTAATCCCAGCTACTCGGGAGGCTGAGGCAAGAGAATCACTTGAAACCAGGAGGCAGAAGTTGCCATGAGCCGAGATCACACCACTGCACTCCAGTTTGGGAGACAGAAGAAGACTCTGTCTAAAAAAAAAAAAAAAAAAAAGGAAAAGAAAAAGAAAAGTAATCATCTCGATTCTCTCAGAGCCTCTGAATGGCTGATGTCAAGTCAATTAACATCTCAAGTCTTGGCATACTCTTATGAAATAAATTCTCTCTATAAAATCAGGATGCAAAATTACCAAAGAAATGGCGGTAGAACATGTTACAATAGAAAGTTCATGACCAGGTGTGATGGTTCACACCTGTAATCCCAATGCTTTGGGAAGCTGAGACAAGAGGATCACTTGAGGCCAGGAGTTCAAGACCAGCCTGGGTAAAAAGACCTCCTGTCTTTACAAAATATTTTTCAAAAATTAGCTGGGCAGTTGGGCGTGGTGGCTCACACCTATAATTCCAGCACTTTGGAAAGCTGAGGCAGGCAGATGGCTTGAGCCTAGGAGTCTGACACCAGCCTGGCCAACATGGTAAAACCTTGTCTTTACAAAAAATACAAAAATTAGCCAGGGATGGTGGCGCCCAGCTACTCAGGAGGCTGAGGAGGGAGAATGTATTGAGCCTGGGAGGCAGAAGTTACAATGAGGTAAGAATACCACTGCACTCCAGCCTGGGTAACAGAGCAAGACTCTGTCTCAATAATAATAATAATAATTTTCTGAAAGAAAAAAAAAATTAGCCAGGCATGGTGGCACATTCCTGTAGTTCTATAGCTACTTGGGAGCTGGGTCAAGAGGATCCTTTGAGTTCAGGAGTTGGAGTTTATAGTGAGCTATGATTGCATCACTGCACTCCAGCTTGAAGCTCTTGTCTCTGAAGAAAGAGAGAGAGAGAGAGAGAGGGAGGGAGAAAGG
>NW_016806225.1:2482279-2493849 GCF_001698545.2 Rhinopithecus bieti | reverse complement strand
TTTAAGATTTGCAAAATGTTGATACTCTTTGGCCCAGCAGTTCTACTTCTGGAAATTTTTGTTGTCGTTGTTTTACTTCTTGAAAATTTATTCTAAAAGCATAAACCTATGTAGATGCTTTGGGAGAGAATATATATGTGTGTATATATATATATATAATCCCAACATTCTTCCATGTTTTTATTTTTGTTTTACTTTTCTATTTAAAGAGAGGATCTCGCTATGTTGCCCAGGCTGGTCTTGAACTCCTGGGCTCAAGTGATTCTCCTGCTGCAGCCTCCCAAAGTCCTAGGATTTATAGGCATGAGCCACCACACCCACCCCACAGTGTTCTTTATAGCAGCAAAAGCTAGAAAACAACTTAAAAGTCTAATAAGTTAGAAAATGGAAAAATATTCCATACCATGGAATATTATTATACCATGAAAAAGATGATCATGAAGACCAGATGCTAAAATGAGAAAATAATTATGATACAATAACTTGAGAAATCACTCATGATTGGGTTGATCAAATAAAGTAATGCATATAAAGTACTTATTAACCCAAAGTCTACTGTGCGATTAAGTGCTGAACAAGTTAGCTATCAATTTCATGTAAAGTATGATTACAGCAATGTTGAAAGAAAGGCAGGCAGGGGAGGAAGGGCAAAAGAGGGAAAATAAATCACAAATGAGCGGGGAGGAAACTGGAAGAAAATAAGTCAAAAGTGAAAGTGGGTCTCTAGGGGATCTTTTTCCTCTTCTTTTTTTCTCCAAAGATTGTTTTTCTTCTTTTCTTTTTTCCCACTAAGTTATCATCCACCTGTCATATGTGCATGCAGTTTAGAGTTATCTGCTTATCTAGTGTAAGCTAAAGACAAGTAATACTCAGGTCTCCTCTCCCATTTCCCCTTCTAAAAAAGAAATATTTGCTTATAGAAGCAATAATTCGCTTATAGAAGCTAATTGTTTTAGCTGTTTTGGAGGAATATTTTTTTCTATGTTGCTAAATGAATTGTGCTTCAGGATTTTTCAGTTTGGGCCTTTCAATTAACTTTTTTTTTTTTTTTTTTTTTTTTTAAATAGCGATGTGGTCCCATGCGGTTCGAGTTGCCCAGGCTGATCTCAAACTCCTGGGCTCGAGTGATCCACCAGGCTTGACCTCCCAAAGTGCTGGGATTATAGGCGTAAGCCACCACGCCCTGCTCAATTAACTTTTACTCTGGAAGATAAAAACTTAGCTCTTTTCCTATTTTCCTCGACCACCAGCCACTCCCTCCTGTTACACATTCACATTTCCTTTTTTTTTTTTTTTTTTTTTTTTTTTTGAGAGGGAGTGGTAATACCCTACCTTGTTTTACCTGAGTGACTCTCTCCTAGCAGAGAGAGAGCCAGTCAGACTCCATTTTTAGTTTCTTCACTTGCAGCTCCCTTTCACCTCCCTCCCTTAAGGCACACCTAGTGTAAAACTGACTCAAAGCACGTCCAGGAATGCACCTACTGATAAGATATTGAGGCAAGCTGCGCCAGCAGCTCCAGGGGATGCGCTCGGTGGATGGCACCCAAACCCCTGCATTTATCTCTGTGATAGTTTAAGCCCCTGCACCTGGAACTGTTTATTTTTTTTGTAACTGCATTTGTAACCAATTGATTTTTTAACTTTTGCCAGTTCTGCTTCTGTAAAATTGCTTCAGCTAAAATCCTCCCTCCCCTATTTAGACCACGGTATAAAAACAAAACTAGCCCCTTCCTCGGCGCCCAGAGAATTTTGAGCGTTAGCTGCCTCTCGGACGCCGGCAAATAAAAGACTGTTTAATTTGTCTCAAAGTGTGGCATTTCCCTATAATTCGCTTAGTCACAACCGAGTCTCACTCTGTCACCCAGGCTGGAGTGCAGTGGCGCGATCTGGGCTCACTGCAAGCTCCGCCTCCCGGGTTCACGCCACTCTCCTGCCTCAGCCTCCCGAGTAGCCGAGACTACAGGCGCCCACCACCACGCCCGGCTAATTTATTTGTATTTTTAGTAGAGATGGGGTTTCACTGTGTTAGCCAGGATGGTCTTGATCTCCTGACCTCGTGATCCGCCCGTCTCGGCCTCCCAAAGTGTTGGGATTACAGGCGTGAGCCACCGCGCCCGGCCCACATTTCCTTTCAGTTCGTGACTGTACATTAATTATTTAAAATAGTAATGTTGTAATTTGGATCATACCAATATCCAATTATATGTCGGTATAATGACTGTGTCTTTTATGAAGAACTGAGCCATATATTAAGCTATTACAATTTTTTATTTTTCCCCGAGTTAATAATTGTCATGCCTTTTCATTTCCTAGGAGTTCAGGTATTATCATTTATTCAACTCACTGCCATTTTTCTCTCTTTTGAACACACGTATTCATATCAAACAGCCTATCAATTTAATCTTCATGAAGAGGAAGGACTTACTGAGGTACCAAGCCACCAGCTCCGGAGCATTTTAAGGAGCCTGTGGTATCCAGGGTGGTTCTCAGTTTTCTCTACTGCTAATCAAATTGAGCTTTCCTTGGCATGTTAAAAGAGTTATCACATGTCTGTCCGCTTCCTAAACTCCAGTACTGTTCTATTATTGTCTTTCTTTTCCCTGTTCTTCCCATTTCTGTGGGTTTAAACTATTTTTTTAAATCTCTTTACTGTCATATTAGTGGTTTTCAGGAAGGCACAAAATGAGATCCATATCTTCAATCTACCACCTTCACCAACACCTCTGAAGATGCTTTAATGATTATTATAATGTAAAAAAGAAAACTTTCCAAATGAAAACACGGGATGTACAAAAGCAGTTTACGTACAAAGATGAAAACTACAGGCTCTAGTACCACAGGTGAAGCCATCAGAAGCAGTAATCTAACAAAAACAATCCCATGCGATAAACGCTGTGTGACCTCTGTGTACTCAGAGTGGCAAGAGGTCACACATGAGTTGAGTGTGCTCAGAAAGTTTCTACGAGTTCCAGGAGAACACACGGGGAAGACTGGAGGACTCAGGAAAGGATAGTGTGGCTGGAGGCTGGCGCAGAAGCCGGGTCAGGGAGGGCCCTGCAGGTGGTGCTAAAGAGTTTAGATTTTATCCTCGAGGCACCAAGAATAAGAATTTCTAGCAGGACTTTTTTAAAAAGTTAAATAAATACACATGCACCATATTGCTCAGCCATTTAACTTATAGGTATTTTCCCAAGAGAAAAGAAACCATACACTTATACACAAATGTTCATAGCATCTTTATTTGTGACTGCCCAAACCCGGAAACAATCCAAATGTCTATCAACAGGTGAATGGGCCAAAAAATCTGTGGAACGTTCACAACAGGGAATATGACCCAGTAATAAAAAAAGAAATGAACAATTGATAAGTGCAACAACATAGATGATTTTCAAAATAATTATGCTGAGTAAAAGACGACAAAAAGATTACATAGCATATGATTTCATTTATATAAACTCTAGAAAATACCAACTTATCTACAGTGATAGAAAGCAGAACCATGGCTCTCTGGAGACTGGGATTGGGTAGACAGGAGGGAGATTTCAAAGGGGCACAATCTTGATTGTGCTGATGCTTCTATGGTATACAGATATACCAGAGTTTACTACAATGTACACTATAAATGTGTACAGTTTACTGTATGTCAATTATACCTCCAAAAAGCTGATCATTTTAAAATGTAAAATAAATAAAAGATAACTAAAATAAAGAATTGTGAGCAGAGAAATGAATCAATCCAATCTGGATTTTAAAAACCTCCCAGCTGGGTGCAGTGGCTCACGCCTGTAATCCCAGCACTTTGGGAGGCCGAGGTGGGTGGATCACCTGAGGTCAGGAGTTTGAGACCAGCCCGGCCAACATGGTGAAACCCTGTCTCTACTAAAAAAACAAAAATTAGCCAGGCGTGGTTGAATGCACCTGTAATCCCAGCTACTTGGGAGGCTGAGGCAGGAGAATCACTTGAACCCGGGAGGCAGAGGTTGCAGTGAGCCGAGATAGCACCATTGCACTCCAGCCTGGGGGACAAGAGTGAGACTTCATCTCAAAAAAAAAAAAAAAAACTTCCCTCTGTAGAATGAATTAGAGGCAGGCAACACAGAAGTCAATGTGTCCAGTGACACAGGGCAAATAGGACTCAGAAATGAGAAGTAAAAATGACTGGATATAATGACAGTTCAGGGGCTGAAGAGAGAGGCAGGGTCTAGAGAAACACTGGTTCATAGCTCTGTTGCTGGAGATAGAAAATATAGGATAGACTAGGCACAGCATGCCTGTAATCCCAGAACTTTGGGAGGCTAAGGCAGGAGGGTCACTTGAGGCTAGGAGTTCAAGACCAGCCTAGGCAATATAGCAAGACCTGATCGCTACAAAAAAAATTTTAATTAACTGGGCATGGTGGTGTGCACCTGTAGTACCAGTTACTTACAAGGCTGATGGAGGAGGATCACTTGGACCCAGGAGTTCAAGGCTGCAGTGAGCTGTGATCGTGCCACTGCACTCAGCCTGGGCAAGGGAGAGAGACCCTGCCTCTAAAAATATGTGTTCTGGGGAAGGGGAGAGGGATAGATGGATTTGGGCCAGTGAGAGAGACATGAATTGCTCAGGCTGGGGCATGGCATCTTGGAGATCGTTGTAGATTGTACATCCTGGTGGCAAATCCAGGAGGCTATTGGGCATGTAAATCTTAGCTGGAAACATATGTAACAGCCTGGAGCTGAGCTCTCTATCCTATTAACAAATATGTCTTCTGTTTTGAGAAAGGGGCAGTTTTTATAGAGAGGTTCCTGTGAGGAGGGAAATGAGGAGGGTAGCAGGGTGTGTGTGTGTGTGTGTGTGTGTGTGTGTGTGTGTGTGTCAATATCTGCATCTCCACCCTGCCTCGGGGACTAGGTATGAATCCTTCTGCAGAGAAGGATTACAGCTGGAAATAGAGAAGCAGAACTCAAGAAAAACCTTATGAGACTTAGGGCTCAATTAGAATTGAGGAGAGGGCTATTTTCACCTCCCCCCCGCCCCGCCTCATCATGAATGAAGCCTTCAAATTAATTGCAAGTAGGGTGACTTAATCAAGGTGATTTTCAGGTCTAAAAGAAATTCATCCTGAGAAGACAATGCATTTAGATATCACACAAAGGATGGTCTGGTGATAATTGCCTTAGGGAAAAAAACAGGAAATGTATTAATGTACTAATCACAGATGTCTGCCAAATTATATTTTCTGGTAAAATAGTTATTACAGTGATTAGTACTGTCAGTTAAATGAGACAAACCATTTTCATCCACCTGTGCCAATAGTGAGTACATTCTAAAGGCATCATTCTCCTACAGCAAAAATTGTGCAGAAAAAAATGTGCTGGCACACCCAAAACACAGCGACACAATTTTACATTTTGAAAAACATATTATGCTATCAGTCTAATTTTTCTCTCCCAAAAAAAGCTTTGTGAAAGTTTGAGAAAATTAATTTCTCCACAAATGGTGTCCTAAGTGTCCAAGTGATCCGTTGATTTTTGCCATAGCTAGAATATTTACACCCATGATCACAATATCCATTCACTTTCATTCTTTTATTGTTGTTGTTGAGACAGGGTCTCACTCTGTCACCCAGGCTGGAGTGCAATGGCATGACCATAGCTTACTGCAGCCTCAGTCTCCCAGGCCCAAGTGATCCTGCCACCTTAGCCTCCTAAGTAGCTGGGACTACAGACATGTACCACCACGCCAGGCTAAGTGTTAAATTTTTTTAGAGACAGGGTCTCTCTGTGTTGCCCAGGTTCGTCCATTTTCTTTTTTTCTTTTTTCTTTTTTTCTTTTTTTTTTTTGAGATGGAGTTTTGCTCTTGTTGCCCAGGCTGGAGTGCAATGGTGTGATCTTGGCTCACCGCAATCTCTGCCTCCCAGGTCCAAGCGATTACCCTGCCTCAGCCTCCTGAGTAGCTGGGACTACAGGCATGTGCCACCATGCCCGGCTAATTTTGTATTTTTAGTAGAGATGGGGTTTCTCCATGTTGGTCAGGCTGGTCTCAAACTCCTGACCTCAGGTGATCCGCTCTCCTCGGCCTCCCAAAGTGTTGGGATTACAGGCATGAGGCCAGTTCTTATGTAACTTTCCCAATTGTACTGGTACACTGGAAGTAGGCAAGTGTCCACAACATATACTTTTATAAAACACAACCTGAAAATAGTCAACCAAGTTGGGAAACTTTACAAAAGAATGTCATTGTCTTTTAATATTTTTTTTGTGGTAGCCCAAAGGACATATAATACTTTTAAAATGACCATACACACCCAAAATAGAGAAAATGCTAGAAGGGCAGGGCCACATTTACTTTGTAATTCATATTGATTAATTACACTCTAAATTTTTAAATGGCTGTATTTCAGAGACAGTAGCTCCCAAGGAATAGCTCAGTTCTTTTTCCTATGTGATAGAAGAGACAAATCTACTCTAAAAGGACAGACACCTTATGACCTTGAAAAGGACACCTATAGCATAGTGGATTTATATGTGTGTCTATATATATATTTATATATGTATATATATTTTTTTCAGATGATGTTTCATTCTTGTTGCCCAGGCTGGAGTGCAATGGCGCGATATCGGCTCACTGCAAACTCCGCCTCTCGGGTACAAACGATTCTCCTGCCGTAGCCTCCCAAGTAGCTGGGATTACAGGCATGCACCACCAGCCTGGCTAATTTTGTATTTTTAGTAGAGATGGGGTTTCTCCATATTAGTCAGGCTGGTCTCGAACTCCCGACCTCAGGTGATCCACCTGTCTCAGCCTCCCAAAGTGCTGGGATTACAGGCGTGAGTCATGGCACCCGGCCAGTGTAGTGGATTTTAACTCCAGTTCCTGCACTTACCAGCCTTATTAAGCCTCTCTCTGCCTCAGTTTCATCACCTGTAAAGTGGGAATAGTGTTATTACTGAACCAGGGAACTGACATGAGGATTATATGAGATAATACTCAGAACTAGTACAGAGACTAGCACCCATTAATCTTGTCAATCTTAGCATCACTATTGTTATACCTCCCATAGTGGCCCAAACAAGGGTGAAATTAGATGCACAGTGTCTGGGTGTGGTGGCTCACATTTGTAATCCCAGCACTGTGGGAGGCCAAGGCAGGTAGATCACTTGAACCCAGAAATTTGAGACCAGCCTGGACAACATGGCAAAACCCTGTCTCTACAAAAAAATGTAAAAATTAGCCGGATGTGGTGGTACAGGCCTGTAGTCTCAGCTACTCGGGAGGCCAAGATGGGAGGATAGCTTGAGCCCAGGAGGTTCAGGTCACAGTGAGCCATGATTGCACCACTGCACTCCAGCCTGGGAGACAAAGCAAGACCCTGTTTCAAAAGAAGAGAGAGAGAGAGAAATTATGATGCACAAACAGAAAAGTAAGGTGATTTCATTCATTCCAATATTGGTACATTTGTGTGAAAGAAGAAAGATTAGGCTGGGCACGGTGGCTCATGCCTGTAATCCCAGCACTTTGGGAGGCCGAGGCGGGCAAATCACTTGAGGTCAGGAGTTCGAGACCAGCCTGGCCAACATGGCGAAACCTCATCTCTTTAAAACAAAAAAATACAAAAAATTAGCTGGCCATGGTGATGAGCACCTGTAATCTCAGCTACTTGGAAGGGTGAGGCCGGAGAATTGCCTAAACCTCAGAGGCAGAGTTTGCAGTGAGCCGAGATCGTGCCAGTGCACTCCAGCCTGGGCAACAGAGCAAGACAAAGACGAAGACGAAGAAGATGGAGAAGATGGAGAGGAGGAAGAAGGAGAGGAGGGAGAAGAAGAGGAGGGAGAAGAGGAGGAGGAAAAGGAGGAGGAGGAAGAGGAGGAGGAGGAAGAAGAAGAAGGAAAGAAAGAATGAGAAGGAGAAGGAGAAGAAGAAGAAAGAGGAAATAAATGAAAAGATTGGAAAACAAATAGTTGTTTTGAACCGTCTCTCAGAGAACACAATAAAGGCTACTATTACCACTAAAACTTCCTTTCTGGCTCCAGATTACATAACCCTCACCTTATTCTTACCCTTGAGCTGCTAAAGGAAGTACATTTTTTAGTGTTTGATCTCCCTCCCTTCCCTCTAGCCAAAGCAGAGCATTCAGACTGTTCAAACACTGGGTGTGAATCCTGACTCTGCCATTTATTTACTTAACTGTGCAATCTGGACAAGTTAGTTCCTAACCTCTCTGGATCTCAGTTTCCTTAACTGTAAAATGTGGATATTGTTTGCCTTTCAGGCTTGTTAGGGGAACCGACAGAGTGGATAATGTGTGTAATTTTCCCAGCATGGTATCTGACATGAAAAGGTAGCCACTAAACAAAGACGCAGCACACAGCCGTACAAGCTTCTCACTGCATGAGGCAGAACTCCAGCCTGGGTGCACCTGAAGGGTGCATGTGTTGTTGGTGGGGAAGGCCTCTTTCTAATTGTACAAAGGTCCCTTGAGTACCAGGGGTGACCTGTCAATACACTATAGCTAAATTAGCAACAGAAAAACTAACTTGCAACATTAAAGGGCTTAGATACACAGTCTCCTAAACACTATGAAGTTGTCAGTGTTGACCTACAAAGTTGTATTGTTATCATGGTACAGTTTAAAACATGATTATTGATTAATAATAGAAAAGTAGGCTGGGCATGGTGGCTCACTCTGTAATCCCAGCACTTTGGGAGTCCGAGGCAGGTGGATAACCCGAGGTCAGGAGTTCGAGACCAGACTGGTCAACATGGTGAAACCCCTTCTCTACTAAAAATACAAAAAATTAGCCGGCCTGGTGGTGTGTGCTTGTAATCCCAGCTACTCGGGAGGCTGAGGCAGGAGAATCACTTGAACCCAGGAGGCAGAGGTTGCAGTGAGCCAAGATGGTGCCACTGCACTCCAACCTGGGCAACAAGAGCAAAATTTCATCTCAAATAAATAAATAAATAAAAGTACTCGTAACTTTAGCAATGATTTAACTAAACTTGATTGGGGTTAATAAAGGCCATTCATAATTTGTATATAAATAAATGTTTCATTCTGTTTGCTGGCTTTGATTTCACTCATTCATCACATTTTTTTCAAATGCATACTACAGGCAAGATCTGGGTGGCCACAGGGGTTCTAGCAGGTAGCAATATTTGGATTAGCTGGGCAAAGTGGCATGCACCTGTAGTCCCTGCTACTCAGGAGGCTGAGGTGGGAGGATTGCTTAAGCCCCAGAGGTCAAGGATATAGTGAGCCATGATTGCGCCACTGCATTCCAGCCTGGGCAAGAGACAGAGACCTTGTTTCAAAAAAAAAAAAGAGGAAAATGTGGTCCCTGGTATCCTAGGGTTTACTGTCTTCAGGGAAATTCAAATAGCCACTCCCTTCATTAAGCACAACTTAGTGGCTATACATTACCTCTTACCCAAGTATTTCCATATACTCTGTCCATATGAGTTTGTGAATCCTCACCATACCTCCTCAAGGTAGAAAAAGGTACTATATCATTTCTTCTAGCAGGCTAACTTGAAAAGCAATGAGATATATTTTTGTCCACAAATAGGACACATTCTATGCCTAATCTATGTTATTACATAATAAATATTATAGACAGATGCATTGTTTTCACATCTGAATTTGTTTGAAGATGTGTCTGTTTTCTGAACTCCACATTTCATCAAATCATGCACTGCTCTGAGCCTAATCCTTTGGTGCTCATTATCTCCCTTGATTCTGTTGTAAATTGATCTATGCACAAATTCTGTGTGACAGCTGAACTAACAGAACCCTTGTTGTAAGCACCGTTGTGATAGGCACACAAAGAAACTAAATACTAGGCAACATTACAGAAGGGATTAGAACTAGAGTTAACATACCTGAAATTCACATTATGGTGGAAGCTTTTCAACTCAGTTCAACCCTAATCAGAAATGAAAAGTTTCTACCCAACAAAAAGAAAATCTTGTCGTTATTTCCTGTGACTATGCCATATCAGACATCCTAAAGACTTCACTGGCCTGTCTGCTGGGTTTTGAGCAACTTTGTAAGGAAGGGGTCCTGGTATTTTCCTTGCTGTCACCATTTCTAGGTTCTTGAGCTTTTGACATTTTGGAACCAAGAATGTAGCATGAGTCAACTCCAAAGGAGTAGTCCACTCATCTTCCTTCTCATTTTCTTACTTTGCTTTTGCCTCAATTCCATTCTATCCTTCATCCATTCATCCAATCAACATTTGTAGAGCAGCATTATTCTAGATCTTTTTGCCCTTTTCCCACATCAAAGCATGTACAAACACTGTCTTGTGTGCCATGGTACAAATGCTAATCCCCAAGTGTGCATTCCATCAGCTGGTAGATGCCAACAGGACACTCATTTGAAGAAAGGCGAACTTAGGCTATATTCCATGTAACTGACATATAAAATTATCAACCAAAAAATTCTTTGGGGGCAAATAAAAATCAATCAGACCGCTTTTCTTTTTTAATAAAAGCACCTGAATTTACATACCTAGAATTCGTTTTGATCATCACAAAGTAAATGTGATGAAGTTGGAAGACAAACTTAATCTTGAAATTTAAATACAGAGAAACAAGAATAGGCTAGGCATGGTGACTCACACAAAAACCCATAACTCCAGTGTCATCATGAGAAAAATACCAGACAAATTCCAGTTGAGGAACCTTCCACAAAATAGCTAACCAGCGCTCCTCAAAACTGTCAGAGTCATCAAAAACAAGGACAATCTGAGAAACTCTTAGCCAAGAGGAGCCAAAGGAGGCATGATGACTACATGCAATGTGGGATTCTGGATGGGATGCTGGAAGTGAAACAGGTCATTAGAGAAAAACTAAGAACATCTGACTAAAGCATGGACTTTAGTTAGTAATCACGTAACAGATTTGGTTCATTAATTGTGACAAACATATCCTACTAATATAAGATGTTAAAAAAGAGGAAAGCGAGAATGCAATATGTGAGAACTCTCTGTACTACATAATTTTTCTGTAAATCTACAACTATTCTAAAATAAAATTTATTTTTAAAAATTATAGCAGGGAGGCTGAGGCAGGAGTATCACTTGAGACCAGCAGTTTGAGACCAGCCTGGGTAACATAGTGAGACCTTGTCTTTACGAAAAATAAAAAATTAGCTGGGTATGGTGGTGCACATCTGTAGTCCCAGTTACTCAGCAGGCAGAGGCAAGAAGATCACTTGAATCCAGGAGGTTGAGTCCGCACTCAGCCTGGGTGACAGAGACCCTGTCTAAAAAAATTTAAAAAACTTAGGCCGGGCGCAGTGGCTCAAGCCTGTAATCCCAGCACTTTGGGAGGCCGAGACAGGCGGATCATGAGGTCAGGAGATCGAGACCATCCTGGCTAATATGGTGAAACCCCGTCTCTACTGAAAATACAAAAAACTAGCCGGGCGACGAGGCGGGCGCCTGTAGTCCCAGCTACTCGGGAGGCTGAGACAGGAGAATGGCGTGAACCCGGGAGGCGGAGCTTGCAGTGAGCTGAGAGGCGGCCACTGTACTCCAGCCTGGGCAGCAGAGCAAGACTCCGTCTCAAAAAAAAAATAAAATAAAAT
>NW_016806225.1:2457660-2479232 GCF_001698545.2 Rhinopithecus bieti | reverse complement strand
AACTTAAAATTATAGCAGCAAAAATACAAGAGCAAGTAATCTAGCTAAATAAGAAGACCTGGTAGCCTTAGAAAAGCTGTCTCATAAACTGTGGCCATTCACATACCACTTTTATGATTTTTGAATATTTCTTTACCATTTGTGCTATTATTGACTTAATATTTTGTCACCATTTTTCTTTAAATAAATTTACTTTTTAAAAAAGTGAGCAAGGCCAGGTGAGGTGGCTCACACCTATAATCCCAGCACTTTGGGAGGCTGAGGCAGGAGGATCACTTGAGCCCAGGAGTTAGGGACCAGGTTGGGCAACATGGCAAAATGTCGACTCTCCAAAAAACACAAAAAAAATTAGCCAGGTGTGGTGGTGCATGCCTATAGTCCCAGCTGCTGGGCTGAGGTGAGAGGTGAGAGGCTGAGGTGGGAGGTCGAGGCTGCAGTGAGTTGTGATGGAGCCACTGCCTTCCAGCCTGGGTGACAGAGTGACAGAGTGAGTTCCTGTCTCTAAAAAAAAAAAAAAAAAAAAAAAATTTAAAAGGAAGTAAATCAACAAACTCAGGGATCTAGAACTTGATCTTAAACAAACAAAAAACGCTGTGTGCGGTGGCTTACACCTGTAATCCCAACACTTTGGGAGGCTGAGGCGGTTGGATCACCTGAGGTCAGGAGTTCGAGGCCAGCCTGGCCAACATGGTGAAACCCCCATCTCTACTAAATATACAAAAATTAGCGGGAATGGTGGCACATGTCTGTAACCCCTGCTACTCTGGATGCTGATGCAGGAGAATTGCTTGAACCCGGGAGAAGGAGGTTGCAGTAAGCCAAGATCACAGCACTGCACTCCAGCCTGGGCAACAGAGTAAGACTCTGCCTCAAAAAAAAAAAAAAAAAAAACCACTATGTTGGTTAGGCTGGTCTCGAACTCCTGGCCTACAGAGCAAGATTCCTGTCTCAGTCTCCCAAAGTGCTGGGATTACAGGCATGAGTCACTGTTCCTGGCCCAGACTATATTCTCAGTGCATTATATGTATTAACTCATTTATTCCTCAGCTCTATTAAGTGCTATTGTTGATCCTATTTTGTAGATGAAGAAGCATGGAGAGGGTCAGTACCTGGCTCAAAGTCACACAACTAATAACTGATCCTGAATGAGGATTTGAATCCAGTTTAACTCCAGGCCCCCATTCTTAATCAGCACTCTATACTGTCTTTCAGTTGAAATGAAATGTTGAAATTCATACCCATACATTAATGCAAGGTGTACAGGTAACCAGAACCTCCCATAACATCTAGTCTACAGGTGCTATACCTGTAGACTAAGTACTAAGTAAAGCAAATTAGCAAAAAAGAAACTCTGTGGTTTATATCAGAGTCTTGAGAAAATGGGAAGAGGCAGAAACAGGCACACACACAAAAATCACCTTACAGGAAAAAAATAAAAAGAGAAGGTTCATTATCATTATCATTAACAGTGAGGAAAAGAAATAAGCAAAGAGAATGTTTTAGGAAGAACATTCCAACAGAAGTCCTTGCTGGGGTGGCTGAAGGCAGATGTTGTCTCTAAGCAAAAGAAACTACTAGTGAAAATGACAGATGAGCTGGAATGCACATCCCAGCACTTTCTTTTTTATTTTAATTTTTATTTTCTTTATTTTTTTTGAGATGGAGTCTCACCCAGGCTGCAGGGCAGTGGCACAATCTCGGTTCACTGCAACCTCTACCTCCCGGGTTCAAGTGATTCTCCTGCCTCAGCCTCCTGTGTAGCTGGGACAACAGGTGCACGCCACCATGCCCAGCTAATTTATTTTGTGTTTTTTGTAGAGATGGGGTTTCACCACGTTGGGCAAGCTGGTCTCCAACTCCTGATCTCAGATGATCCTCCTGCCTCGGCCTCCCAAAGTGCTGTGATCACAGGCACGAGCCACTGCACTGAGCCACCAACACTTCCTGATCTTTTCAATGTCATGACATACATAGAATATGGTATTTGTGCATTACAGTGCAACAAATGGAGGAACCTGCTTCCAGGTGGCTCAGTCTGTCAAGATCCCACCTGGCTGCCCTAAAGGCTAGGAGAAATGCTGGCATGGCTATAATCTATTCTCACAGGCTGGGAAACTCTGATATAACAACTTAGGTAGTGCTAAATCATGCACACCTGCACTGCCTGTCTTATTTCACCCGCCTTCATAAGGTTTAACTCCTAGGGGATTTCAGCTGCTAAAAACCATGTGGGGCTGGGCATGGTGATTCACGCCTGTAATCCTTTATTTGGGAGGCTGACTGAGGTATTAGGGTTGCCTGAAGCCCAGAGTTTGACACCAGCCTGGGCAGCATAGTGAGAACCAGTCTCTACCAAAAAAAAAACTTAAAAAATAAAATAAAAACAATGTGGATTGTTGTTTTTTCAATCTTCATTCTTAAAGGATAAAGCTCAGACACCCTTGATTATATATAATGAATGAACTTGAGAGCCCAAAGGCAATTCCCAAGAAGTGGTTCAAGGACTGTAAACAACAGCAATAGCCCTGAGATGGGTGAAGAAGCTTCTGAGGTCATTACAGTACTTTCAAGACATAAACACACCTAGAGAGCTATAGTCTGGCATTTTGCTTAAAAAAAAAAAAAGTACGGTGGGGCACAGTGGCTCGTGCCTGTAATCCCAGTGCTTTAGGAGGCTGAGGTGGAAGCATCATTTGGGCCTAGGAGTCCAAGCCGCAGTGAGCTTTGATTGCACCATTGCACTCCAGCCTGGGGAACAGAGCAAGACCCTGTCTCTAAAAAAGAAAAAAAAAAACTACCTAGTACTACTCACACTTACACACTCTAGGATTAGAAGCCTTGTCAAGTTTGGCCGGGCGTGGTGGCCCAAGCCTGTAATCCCAGCACTTTGGGAGGCCGAGATGGGGGCGGGATCACAAGGTCAGGAGTTCCGAGACCATCTGGCTAACCCAGTGGAAACCGCGCTCTACTAAAAAATACAAAAAGCTAGCGGCAAGGTGGCTGTGCCTGTATCCCAGCTACTGGAGGGCTGAGGCCAGGAGAATGGTGTAACCCGGGAGGGCGGAGCTTGCAGTGAGCTGAAATCTGGCCAACTGCACTCCCAGCCTGGGCGACTCCGTCTCAAAAAAAAAAAAAAAAAAAAAAAAAAAAAAAAAAAAAAAGACTTGTCAGTTTTATGCAGCTTTGGTGAGCCTTTCATTATACCCCACAGGTATTCAGGGTTTCTTTCAACTTGATATTGTTAAAACATTAACATAGAAGTGAAACTGTACACATGAGCTGGATGTGGGGCCACCTCACAGAAGCATGATTTTTTTTTTTTTTGAGACAGAGTTTTGCTCTTGTCACCCAAGCTGGAGTGCAATGGCGTGATCTCTGCCCAATGCAACCTCTGCTTCCCAGGTTCAAGAGATTCACCTGCCTCAGCTTCCCAAGTAGCTAGGATTACAGGTCCTAGCTACCACCAGCTGCCACTACGTCCAGCAAATTTTTTTATTTTTAGTAGAGACGGGGTTTCACCATGTTGGCCAGGCTGGTCTGAAACTCGTGACCTCAGGTGATCTACCCGCCTTGGCCTTGCAAAGTGCTGGGATTACAGGCGTGAGCCACTGCGCTCAGTCCAGAAGCATGATTTAATGGTAGTCAATCAAGCGTTGTTTTACAGTGTTAACCTTTTCCTGCATAGCTAGAAGGCCCTCTTCATAACCCAACACTCTCTTCCCAAGCCCATCTTGGCCAATATTACCTTTCAGTTTCTGGTATTCATTAGGTTCTGATTCCTCTTCTACTTTTCTGAGTAATACTCTTACCTCCCTGAATCCCTGTCTCTGTCAATCATCCATTTACCCATCCAACTACTCAACAGTTATTGGTTGCCTCTGTTCTTTTCTTTTCTTTTTTTTTTTTTTTTTTTTTTTTTTTTTTTTTTTTTTTTTTTTTTTTTTTTTTGACAGAGTTTTGCTCTTGTTGCCCAGGCTGGAGTGCAATGGCATGATCTCAGCTCACTGTAACCTCCACCTCCCGGGTTAAAGTGATCTCCTGCCTCAGTCTCCTGAGTAGCTGGGATTACAGGCATGCGCATACCTGTAAAAAATTAGCCACCACGTCTGGCTAATTTTTTGTATTTTTAGTAGAGATGGGGTTTCTCCATGTTGGTCAGGCTGGTCTCGAACTCCCAACCTCAGGTGATCTGCCCACCTTGGCCTCCCAAAGTGCTGGGATTACAGGTGTGAGCCACTATGCCCGGTCTCTTTTTTCTTTTCTTTAGAGAGAAGTCTCACTCTGTTGCCCAGGCTGGAGTACAGTGGTGCTTGACCTCCTGATTCTCCTGCCTCAGCCTCCCAAGTAGCTGGGATTACAGACTCAAGCCTCCACACTCAGCTGATTGTATGTGTTCTATGTGTAAGGCCACACTACAGGTTTCTTGCAGAACTAGGGTTAGATCCCAGATGAAACTGGAAGTTGTGAAAAGAACAGGGGCTTTGGAGTCACACAAGTTAGCCATGTGCCCCAGGTCCATCTATCCATCTAGTAAGTAGGCTTACTAGACTTACTAGCTCTGAGACCAGGGCAAGTGACTTATCTGCACTAAGCTTCCGTTTTCTAGCTGTATTTGGTGCAACTAATGTTTGTGTTTTAAGGCTATTGTGAGGATTAAATGAGATCACAAACTAAAGCACCTGAAACCAAGTGCGTGCTCCTTACCTTGTCTCCTGACTTCTGTCCCATGTCTATGTTTCGATGCGATTACCCAAATGTCTGAAAGTTTTCCATTTTAGAAAGAGATTTACTTTATTGTTGATGACAGTGTAAACTGCTTCAACTCTTACAGAACACATTTAGGCAGTTATCTATCAAAATTATCAGTGCGTATTTTGACCTAGTAATGCCACTCCTGGGAAACTGTCCTACAGATATACTTGTACACATTCAAAATGATGTAGGCACAAAGGAATTCATGGCAGTCTTGTCTGCAACAGGAAAAGACTGTAAACAAATTAAATGTCCCTCAATAGGGGACTGGTTAAATAAATCAAGGAAGAAATTATTATGCAGGTATAAACACGAAGAAAGAAGTTCCCTATATATCAACATGGAAAAATCTCCATAGTGTTAGGTAAAAAAAACAAAGTGAGGAACAGTGGGTATAGTATACTACATTTTATAAATAAAGATGAGAGAAGGAAATAATATTTGCAAAGCATAAAGAAACTTTGAAAGAATATATCCAAAAAACCCCTAAAATAATAAGTGTTTATTCATGTGCGTGATTCGAACTAAATAGATGATGAGGACAGGGTGGAAGGTGTACTTTTCAGGCCTGACCTTTCCAAGTATTTTCACATTTTTGAACCATGTATGTAGTTTTTTTATTCCATTTCAATTAACTGTATGCAATCGCCAGGCTTACCACAAAGACATACCAAATGCTATTTACATGCCAGGCTCCAGAAAGGACACGAAGGCACACATTTGAAAGAAAAAAAATTTATATAATTTATATATGCAAGAAAAGCCTAAACAAATTAAGTTTAATGTTAATGAAGTTTCTTCTTCAATTCAAAAGGAAAACTTTTGTGTAGTTAGGACCAGATGACCTAACTAGATGTCACAGTGTGAAATATTGGGTGAAAACTGAAGGTATGACCGCAGTACAAAGAACAATTCACATAACTGTGTGAAATTCAAGCTTCATCTGATTGCCTAGGCAGCATGGACAGCAAGCAGCTAGTGAAAGTTCAGGTTAGAACAAACAAATGATTATAGCTGTCAGTGGAAATGTACACATTAACCTAGCAATGAACTTGTCAATAATTACCACCTATTGACTTTGTCCATGTTTGGTGCTTGGGCTGTAACACCTTGGAAAGAAGTCTGCCAAAACAGATCGCATTTATAGTATGAAAGAATCAAGCAGTGATTATCCATGTTACCAGAGGGCTAGGAACACTGGGAGGAGGGTTTGGATGTGAACGTCTAGACACCTTCAGGCACATTACGGTCTGTGGAGTCAATAAAACCTTTGCGTTCAGATTGCATTGGATCCTCAGGACACTCAAAAGAATAGAAATTGTCCTAATATTTAAAACTTGCTTCCACAAACACAAGAAATTCCAAACTTCATCTGTCTGATTATCCTTTGGAAAGAAAATCTCTTTTCTCACACACTTCAGGGCACGTCATAAAAATCGATGTGTGACTACCACATATGAGGCACTGTTCTATGCTTTGAGGAGCACTGGATAATTGTTTGCAATCAGAGTCTCCAATTCTGCTCTCCCCAAAACACACACCTATCTGATCAGTCATCTTGGGAGGCAATAGGAAGAAGCTCTGTGAGATTCAGTGTCCAATGGGTCAGGGCAAATGTCCCCACATAATCAGTAGAATAGATTATTCCTGTGCAACCTAATGTCTGTCTACTAGTAGCTGCTGTCTAATTTAAATTTATAACATAGGCTGGGCACAGTGGCTCATACCTATAATCCCAGCACTTTGGGAGGCCGAGGTGGGAGGATCACTTGAGCTCAGAAGTTCAAGACCAGCCTGGGCAACATAGCAAGACCCTGTCTCAATTTTTTAAATAAAAAATAAAATAAATATATAATATTTGTATAACACATTATACTCTATATCTTATTTAGGGATTAGACTAATATTTAGAATCATAATAAGGGATTATTCTATCCCTAAATAATATATATAGTATAGGCTGGGCACAGTGGCTCATGCCTTTAATCCCAGTACTTTGGAAAGCTGACATGGGTGGATCACCTGAGGGCAGGAGTTCCACCAACATGGAGAAACCCCATCTCTACTAAAAATACAAAATTAGCCTGGTGTGGTGGTGCACGGCTGTAATCCCAGTTACTTGGGAGGCTGAGGCAGTAGAATCGCTTGAACCTGGGAGGCGGAGGCTGCAGTGAGCCGAGATCACGCCATTGCACTCCAGCCTGGGCAACAAGAGCAAAACGCCGTCTAAGAAAAAAAAAAAGATATATAGTATAATGTGTTTATTGTATTGATTTCACTGTTTTTATAGTGGGTGACCACACACCTAATGGGGATCCAGAGTGATCTGAGGCAAAAACAGATTTACATCTCGTTAGCAGAAGTTGGTTTAAACATATAGGTTCATTTTTTTTTTTAATTGAGTCTCACTCTGTTGCCCAGACTGAAGTGCAGTGGCTCAATCAGAGTTCACTGTAGCCTTGAACTCCTGGGCTTAAGCAATCCTCTCACCTCAGCCTCCTGAGTAGCTGGGACTTCCGGTCTGTACCACCAAGAGTTACACTCCTTGAAATACATGTTTTAATTTAAAAAAAAAAATTTTTAGATACAGGGTCTTACTATGTTTCCCAGGCTGGTCTTGAACTCCTGGCCTCAAGCAATCCTCTCCCATCAGCCTCTAGAGCCACTGGAATTACAGGCATGAGCCTCTGTGCCCAGCAAAGCATATGAGTTCAAAGCACCAGCTCTGATTCTTAGGAGCCCTGTGACCTTGGGTAAATTATTTACTCTTATTTGTAAAAACAGGACAACCATAATATTTAGCCATAACATTGTTATAAGGATTAAATGAAGTAATTCATTCAACAAATCATTACTGAGGACCTATTATATGCCAAGTATTGTTAGGCACTGAGAGTACAGAGAATAAATGCATGTACCAGACACATAATAAACTTGGACTATTTTTGTCTAAAAGTATGTACACTCAAGCTTGGGGTTGTACATAGGATTTAAAGAAGTTTAAAGCTGCAGAAACAGGAATGAATTATTTATTGGGCCTAAGATCATGAAGTTGAAATGCTGACGAACACAGAATAGTATCTAATTACAAAAGAGTATTGTTTGATCGAGGGTCAGAAGCAAATAGACCTGTTGATTGATTCAACGTGTGTGTTGAGCAATTTATGCAGCATATTAGGTTAATTTTCTAAAGGCTAGAACTGGTTTTCAGGTGTTTTAACACCTCTTTCACAACATCTGTGAAAACTCAGAACAGCAATGAGTTCTAGAATAAAAAATGGAAGAGTATAACTCAAGTGGAATAGTTATCAATATTGATGATAAAATATTTTTAAGATAAAGTTATTCATTATTTTCTGAGAGGATTAAAAACTGCACTCCACCTACTGAATACTTTTGCCCCGAGAGTTACATTCCCTGAAATACATGTTTCAATCAGTTTAGAACTATGTAATGGTGACTCAGTACTCTGCTTGTTAAACCAGGATGCTCCTCCTAGCATAACTGAAGCACAGCAGGGGTTAAGAGAAGTCAGAATAATAAAATGTATCTTCCTGAAGCATCCATTTTCCCTCAACTTTTCATATTGAAACCCACAAAAATTTATCAGAGAACAGAATGTGAAACTCTACTTACTTTCATAACACAAAACATGACACATTGGAGAAACAGCTTGCTCTGGCCTCTCGTTGAGGGTATGGA
Organism: Rhinopithecus bieti; assembly: GCF_001698545.2. Lineage (NCBI taxonomy): Eukaryota > Metazoa > Chordata > Mammalia > Primates > Cercopithecidae > Rhinopithecus > Rhinopithecus bieti. The sequence goes on along the minus strand of NW_016806225.1, from coordinate 2,470,778 downwards.
AGCTCTGGGCTCTTTAGGAGAAAAGTTAGCAGCACTGTGCATTATAAATGATTTTTTCCATCTTTTCACATTGTTGTCAGTGAGAAGGGGTTTGGAATCACTTTTATAATGTTTTTAATTTTTTGTTTACTTCCTGACTTGTCATTGCTTTCTGTTATCTATGGAAACTAGAAATAAACTATCATACATCACAAAAATAATAGAAACACAACCTATTTCTGACTAGGACACAGCGGCTGAGCTTTGAAAAGCATTCATGACCATCTGGTGCGCTCTACCAACAACATCAGAGAGGAAGACTTTTCTGTTACTGCAATAACACAAGGTGCTAAGAGAAGATCTGTGAAAAGGAATTCACTCCAGTACAAAATCCCCGCTAAAGTTCGCCTTGCAGAAGACTGTAAACTACCTTGATGGAGTTTGCTTAACCTCCATAGCATTGTCCAAAATGTTAGACATTCAAAATCTAAGAAAAGTGAGTTGGCTGTAAAACCCATTCTCTAATTCATGGATCTGCGTGTATACTTTTCACAGTACTTATCACTGTCAGAAACGATCTTAGCTAATTGTTTCACGTGTTTCTTGTTTCCTCCACCCTCAATCTCCACAAACGGTCACTTGTATCTCCAGCATCTAGCCAAGCACTGGGGTATTATATCGTAGATGCTCAAAATGTCCTTGTTGAGTTTCTTCAGCAAGAGTCAGTGATGACCACTTTTGATCACACATACTTCTCAATGGATACTTAAGTCAAAGATAGGGGAAAGTGTGTCTGACCTATTCAGAGTGGAGGGACCCATTTGATGGAGTGAATGCTCCTCTGGATTCTCCTCATCTTTTGCCGTCTTTGATGCTGAAACGCTAATGGGAGGCGTAAATGGGGAAAAGTGTTTTTTGTTGTTGTTTTAGTAGAGACGGGGGAGTGGAAGATCTCGCTTTGTTACCCAAGTTGTTCTCGAACTTCTGGTCTCAAGCGATCGCCCCGCCTCAGCCTCCCAAACTGCTGAGATTGCAGGCGTCAGTCACGGCCCCCAGCCTTGGGAGAAGGCCTTGATAGGACATTTCTCCTGTGTTTAAGGCAATGCCGAGGCTAACCGCCTTAGGGCTTCAACGCCAATTCCCCGAGATCCCATCAGCGGACAGGGTGAGTTCAACTCCCGGCCTCGGGCCCCCAGCGTCCAGCAGCTAGCGCTGCGAAGCGCACCAGGGCCGCCGCATCCGCGGTCACAGCAGGGCCGCTCCAGATTCGGGAGGAAATCGCGCTTTGTCCCGGGTTCTGCTGGCATCCTCCGGGGCGAGGCCCGGCTCCTGCCAGGCGGGGTGGACACGGGGCACACCCTTTGGACCTCCCGGGGAGTTAGCCCACCCGAGTCCCCAGCCCGGACGCCGGCGGCGCCGGTCCCTTGCTCACCGCTAGGGAACCTGCTGCTGTCGCCGGCCTTGTTGAGGGCGCTGCTGGAGCAGCCCATCTCGGCGAGCGCAGACACCTGTCTCAGCGCCGCGCGGGTGTCGGCTTGGAGCCGGGATCCGAAGGCAACCGCACAGGTAGCCGCGGAAGTTTCTCCAGCTCTGCAGCCCGGCTCCCTTGGGCGTAGAGCGCAAGCGCGCGGCGGAGCTACGCGTAGGGCTGCGCACCTGGAGGCGAAAGGTAGCTGGCAGGAGGTGGAACGAGCCACGGAGGGCAGAGCAGAAGAGAGCGGGAGGGCCAGGACGCAGAGGAGGGCAGGGACAAGTGGATCCCAGGAGGCAGGAGGGGAGACGGTGGAGGGTATGGCACAGTCAGAGAGGAAAAGTCCCTAAAGCAGGGATAGGGAGGATGTCAGGGGGCGAGGGCGAAGCGCTGGGAGGTATCATCTGACTCATCACTAAATAGCCAGGGACGGGAGGCAGCCTTGGGACTAGGGGCTATTGATTGGTGGACTAGATGTGCGATGACAGTCTTATTTTCTTACATAACTCAATTACCACAAGAAAGTTTAACTTTGATACAGTACGGTTTAATCCACCCTCCATGTTTCCTTGTTGCCAATTGTCCAGTACAGGACTGCAGGTTGCATTTAGTTGTGTCTCTCTTTAGTTTGCTTTAATCTGAAGTAGTTCCTCCTGTCTTGCTTTGTCGTTCATGACTTTGACATTTATTAGGAGAACAGACTTTTTTTTTTTTTTTTTTCCTGAAACCGAGTCTCTTTCTATTGCCTAGGCTGGAGTGCATGGCACAATCTCGGCTCACTGCAACCTCTGCCTCCCGGGCTCAAGCGATTCTCCAGCCTCAGCCTCCGGAGCAGCTAGGATTATAGGCGCCTGCCACCGCTCCCAGTAATTTTTGTAATTTTAGTAGAGACAGGGTTTCACCATATTGGTCAGGCTGGTTTCGAACTCCTGACCTCAGGTGGATCCACCCGCTTCGGCCTCTCAAAGTGTTGGCATTACAGGCGTGAGCCACCGCGCGTGGCCTTTTTTTTTTCCGGAGACTGAGTCTCACTGTGTCGCCAAGGCTGGAGTGTAGTGGCAAGATCTCAGCTCACTGCAACCTCCACCTCCCTGGTTCAAGCAACTCTCCCTGCTTCAGCCTCCTGAGTAGGTGGGATTACAGGCATGCGCCACCACGTCTGGCTATTTTTTGTATTTTTTAGGAGAGATGGGGTTTCTCCATGTTGGTCAGGCTGGTCTCACAGTTGAGCACTGTGCCTGGCCAGGCCTTTTTTTAAAGAGATAGAGAGGCCGGGCGCAGTGGCTCATGCCTGTAATCCCAGCACTTTGGGAGGCCGAGGCAGGTAGATCACCTGAGGTCGGGAGTTTGAGACCAGCCTGGCCAGCATGGCGAAACCCCATCTCTACTAAAAATACAAAAATTAGCTGGGCTTGGTGGCACACACCTGTAATCCCAGCTATTGGGAGGCTGAGGCAGGAGAATCTCTTGAATCCAGGAGGTGGAGTTTGCAGTGAGCCAAGCCTGCTCTTCAACCTGGGTGATAGAGCAAGATTCCATCCAAAAAAATTTTTTTTGTAGAGATGGGTATGTTGCCATGTTGCCCAGGCTGGTCTTGAACTCCTTGCCTCAGGGGATCCTCCTCCCTCTGCCTCCCCAAAGTGCTGGGATTATAGGCATGAGACACTGTGCCTGTGATTTTCTAATTACATTATTCCTTCTATATTGATTAGCTGCCATTCTATGAAGTAAGGAAGTGCTTTTCCTTTCCCCCATTTATTCACTTACATCAGTGAGCACTCCTGAAGTCTCACACTATCCAATGTAGCATGTTACCATCTGTGATCATTTGCTAGGCCTGCTATGACAAAGTACCACAGACTGGATGGCTGGAAGTGCAGACATGGATTTCCTCATAGTTCTTGAGATTAGAAGTCAAAGATCAAGATGTCAGCAGAACTGGTTTCTTCTGAGGGCTTCTCTTCTTGGCTGGTAGATGGCCACCTTCTCTATGTCTTCACTTAATCTTCCCCTTGTGCTTGTCTGTGTCCTAATCTCCCCCCTTACAAGGACACCAGTCATATTGGATTAGGGCCCATATTACCTCATTTTACCTTAATCACCCAATCAAAGGCTACATTTCCAAATAGTGTACACATTCATCGGTTCTGGGGGTTAGGATTTCAGCATATAAATGTCCCAGGATACAATTCAGTCCATAATAGCATCATTTTAAAATATTTGAGACAGAGTCTCACTCTGTCACCCAGGCTGGGGTGCAGTGGTGTAATCATAGCTGGCTGCAGCCACGAGCTCCTGAGCTCAAGCAATCCTCCAGCCTCAGCCTCCTGAGTAGCTAGGACTGTAGGCATGCACCACCATGCCTGGGTAATTAAAAAATATTTTTTTAATAGAGATGGGGTCTTGCTATGCTGCCCAGGCTGGTCTCAAATTCTTGGCCTCACGTGATTCTCCTGCCTTGACCTCCAAAAGCTGGGATTACAACACCATCATTATTTACTTTGATGCTCAAATTGCCTAACATTTGCCATATTTGTCTATATGGGTCATGTATACACAGCCCTGGGCTTTACTATATGTTTAGAAGTCCCTCCCTTCCTTCTTTTTTTTTCCTTCCCTTCCTCCCTCTCTCCTTCTTTCTCCTCCTCCTGTTCCTCTTCTTTTTTTTACTTTCTCTGTCCTCCTCTTCCTCTTTCCCCTATAATTCAGGCCTGAAAAAGTCTTGGCCACTCAGCAATCGAATCACTTATCCCTTTGAATGCAGGGAGACTGGGTACCTTTGAGGAAGTGTCCTTCATAACAATACCAATATGTACAGTGATTCTACCTTCCAGCCTTCCACCAAGGGTTACTGTGCCTCAAGGAAAGAGAAATATGTTGAAAGTGGCTAGTGATTTCGCTGTATGGTTAGAGACTTGGAAGGAACAAGATTACAGGATTGGCACAAGGAATTTAGGGGAAAGGAATTAGATGGACCTTTCAGAGTGAGTCCAGATGTGGGGAGTATTTGTGTCTTATGTAAATGCTTACAAAAGGCCCTGTATTAGTCAGCTTGGACTTCCATAGCAAAATTCCATAGACTGGGTGGCTTAAACAACAGAAGTTTATTTCTCACAGTTCTGGAGGCTGGACAGTCCAAGATCAAGGTGGGGGTCAGTTCAGTTCCTGCTGAGGCCCTTTTCCTGGCTTTGCAGACAACCACCTTCTGGCTCTGTTCTCACATGGCAGATCTCTCTCTCTCTCTTTTTTTTTTTTTCTGAGACGGAGTCTCCTTCTGTTACCCAGACTGGAGTGCAGTGGCACGATCTTGACTCACTGCAACCTTCACCTCCGGGGTTCAAGTGATTCTCTTGCCTCAGCTTCCCGAGTGGCTGGGATTACAGGTGTGGGCCACCACGCCCCGCTAATTTTTGTATTTTTAGTAGAGACAGGGTTTCACCATGTTGGCTAGGCTGGTCTGGAACTCCTGACCTCAGGTGATCTACCTGCCTCAGCCTCCCAAAGTGCTGGGACTACAAGCATGAGCCACCAAGCCTGGCCTCTCTCTCTCTTTCTTATATTCTCTTACACTTATTAGGCCACAGTCCTATTGACTTAGGGTCGGACCCTTATGACTTCATTTAACCTTAGTTATCTCCTAAAAACCCAGTCACATTGGGGTTAGGATTTCAATATATGAATTTGGGTTGTGGACGGGGGGAACACAATTCAGTTGACAGCAGGCTTCTACTTCTGATGGCGCATTTTAAAATTAAAATCACATTTAATTTTATTAGATAGTGAAATTTCTAAAAACTCCATTCTTCCCAAAAGAGAAATGTAATAACCTCACAGATTAAATATCAATATGTAATTTAAAATTCTCTGAATCTTAATACTTTCATGTTAAACCAGGGCTTATTGAGCCCAGTTAAGTTCCCCCCTTTTCCCCATCAATTATCTAGGAGCTCCCTCGGATCTCTCACTTTTCCTTAAGGGTAATTTGTCAGCCAAGCCATGGTATCTTCTATTTTCTTCAGAGGAAGCATTTTATAATTAGGTGAACAACCATAATTATGGGCTCAACACCACGCTCTTCCTCTTACTAAGGTTTACCTGGCTGAGTGCCTAATTTGCCAGCAGTAGCAAGAGGCTGAAATGGTACCATACTTTGAGAGGAGGACAGCAGATGATCTTTACTGTAATGGACACTGCATTAGATTTGCTTTTCCTGCCTATCATGCTTCTGCCAGCATCACCCAATAGTGTGCATGCCAGCATGGTACATTCAGTACAGTTGGCCCTTGGTATTTGCAGGCTCCACATCTACCGATTCAACCAACTGCGGATCAAAACAATTCAGAAAAAAACAATAAAAATAACAATACAACAATAAAAAATGCAAACAAAAAACAATACAGTGTAACAACCATTTGGATAACATTTACATTATATTAGGTATTATAAGTAATCCAGAAATGATTTAAAGCACACAGGAGGGTGTGCATAAAATATATACAAATACCACACCATTTTACATAAGGGACTTGTACATCCATGGATTTTAGTATCCTAGGGGAGGGGGTCCTGGAACTAATCCCCCAGAGATACTGATGGAAGACCGTACTGTATCTTATCAAGGAACTCATTTTATTATGAGTAAGGTAGTGTGAGACAAGTAAGGTAATAGGTTAATTTCTGTGTGATTTACTGGTCTTTCCATTTACCTCATCATCCAGAAGCAGCCAAACATATACGATGGTGGAATGGCACCTTGAATATTTGGCCAGGGCCGGGCACAGTGGTTCATGCCTGTAATCCCAGCACTTTGGGAGGCTGAGGCGGGTGCATCACCGGAGGTCAGGAGTTGGAGACCAGTCTGCCTAACATGGTGAAACCCCATCTCTACTAAAAATACAAAAACTTAGCTGAGTGTGGTGCTGCACACCTGTAATCCTAGCTACTCAGGAGACTGAGGCAGAAGAATTGCTTGAACCCGGGAGGCGAGGTTGCAGTGAGCCAAGATCATGCCATTGCACTCCAGCCTGGGTAACAAGAGTGAAACTCCATCTCAAAAAAAAAAAAAAAACAACGGCTGGGTGTGGTGGCTCATGACTGTAATCCCAGTACTTTGGGAGGTTGAGGCAGGCAGATCACTTGAGGCTAGGAGTTAGAGACCAGCCTGGCCAACATGGTGATACCCCATCTCTACTAAAAATACAAAAATTAGCTGGGAGCGGTGGTGTATGTCTGTAATCCTAGCTACTCGGGAGGCTGGGGCAGTAGAATTGCTTGAATCTGGGAGGCAGAGGTTGCAGTGAGCTGAGATCATGCCACTGCACTGAGTGACATAGCAAGACTCTGTCAAAAAAAACCCACTCAATTATAGTACCAGACAAGGTAAGATTGAGGTGCCACCCTGCAGTTTGCATGGTGGGCTCTGAATCAGTGACTAATAACTTGTGCTGCTTCTCCCATGACCTGCATATGCAGATCTGGCTTCTTGTTCATTTGTGGTTTTTTCGTTGGTTTATTTTGGTTTTGGTTTTGGTTTAGAAACAGGATCTGGCTCTGTCACCCAGGCTGGAGTACAGTGGCGCTATCTCGGCTCACTCAACCTCCACCTCCCGGGCTCAAGCCATCCTCCCACCTCAGTCTCCTGAGTAGCTAAGACTATAGGCATGCCATCATGCCTGGCTAACTTTTGTATTTTTTTTGTAAAGATGAGGTTTCACCATGTTGCCCAGGCTGGTCTCAGACTACACCTGAGCTCACGTGTTCCTCCTTTCTAGGGCTCTCAAAGTGCTAGGATCACAGGCATGAGCCACTGTGCCTGTTGAACTACAAAATAAATTTCTTTTCTGCTTAGTTGAGCTACTTTGTTTCTGTTGCTTACAAGTCTCCAAACTAATACACACACTTATACCACCTCCCCTTTTCCTGACTGCTTTCTCAACAATTACCTGTCCTGTCTTATTCCTTTAGTCTTATTTGATGACTAGCTTCATACCAGGTCATAAGTGATACTGTGATTAAAAATTTTATTATTACTATTATTATTATTATTTTTGAGACAGGGTTTCACTCCTGTTGCCCAGGCTGGAGTTTAGTGGCATGATCACAACTCACCTCAGCCTCAACTTCCTGGGCTCGGGTAATTCTCCCACCTCAGCATCCTGAGTAGCTGGGACTACAGGCACGGGCCACGTCACCTGACTAAGTTTTTGTATTTTTAATAGAGATGGAGTTTTGCCATCTTGCCCAGGCTGGTTTTAAACTCCTGGGCCCAAGTGATCCATCTGCCTTGACCTCCCAAAGTGCTGGGATTATAGGCGTGAGCCACCTTGCCTGGCCTGATATTGTGATTTTTATAGCTGAAAATAGACAGTAATTCATAAATCTTTTCACCTCCAGGGACTCCTTTTATCATTTTTCTTCCACATACTTATGTTTTGATTTTATCACAAAATTGCATTTATTATGTATTTCCCCATTAAGTAATCAGTGATATTTTCTGATCAGCATGACACGCAGTGTTACATTAATATTATTCTGATTAAAAGCAAAAAACATGTGACGTCTTAGCCTGTGCTTCCTGGCTTTATTAAGGACAAAAGTACATTGTAGGCTTTTCAAATCATTGAAAATGGTATGTAAAACTTCATACTCTTGTGGACAGAGACACACAGGAATATCAGTTATGGTAAAATTTCAAAACTGACTCTAAGAAATGTAAATCAACCAAAAGACCAAACTTTTTAGATAACATTTTACTCTCCAGAAGTGTCACTTCTCCACAGTAAAATAGTGAATAAAGTACTGTGAGCTCTCTGTACCCCAGAATATAAAAGCATATGCTTCCTTGGATTAAAAAAAGTGTTAGAAGAAAATGGGAGAAAGCATTTATCTGGCCTATTTTAACCAAGTCCAGCAGGATTCGTAGAGTGTGAAGGCCAGAAAACAAAACTGTTAAGAGTCTGGAGCACTCCCAGTCTGAACAGAAAGAAATAGAGAAGTATTTCAGATTCTGTATTATTGTGGAGGCAGAAATGGTAGAGATGAATAGGTAACCTTCATTCCCTCTTATTATTGTGGAGGCAGAAATGGTAGAGATGAGTAGGTAACCTTCATTCCCTCTTGTCCCCTGTTCAGAATTCTGTATAGGTGTATGTATGTTTTTAATGTTTTATGCGTTTTGTTTGTTTTTGAGGCAGGGTCTTGCTTTGCTGCCTGGGCTGCAGTGCAATGGCATGATCACGGCTCACTGCAGCCTTGACCTCCTGTGCTCAAGCGATCCTCCCACCTCAGCTGAGAGTATAGGCACATGCCAACCACCATGCCTGGCTAATTAAAACGAATTTTTTTTTTTTTTTTTAAATAGAGATGGCGTCTCACTATGTTGCCCAAGCTGGTCTCAAAATCCTGGGCTTAAGTGATCCCCCCACTTTGGCCTCCCAAAGTGCTGGGATTACAGGCATGAGCCACTGTGCCCAGCCTATGTAAATGTTTTAGTTAACTGTAAGGCCACCAGCTTTCACTGAGTTTACAGGGTTCTCTCACTTGGATTCATTGTCCTTCCCTCTCCTGATCTTTGTGAGCATGTTTAATGTCCAGGATGACTGGCAAGAATATGAAGGATGAGTTAGGCAAATTAAGTTCCAAATCAATAATAGGCGGCTTCCTAATCTGAACACTAAATAGTAGATGACAATGAATATGATAGATTTCACTGCTTGACAATAAGGAGATGGGCCAATACAAACCAGATGAACTTGTCAGTACTTGCTCCAACAGGAAATGCAGCCTTGTCACTTTTAATTTTCATAGCAAGTAAAAGCCAGAAGCACAATAATTTCAGGTGTATACAGAGTTCTCAGAAACTTGGAGCGGCAATTTTGGTGAAGGAAAACCAAAGGAGGGCCTTGTGTTAATTCTGTCCAACATTTACCTGCTGGTATTCTTTCAAAGTCACTCTGAAATGCTAGACTAGTACCAGAAAGAATAACATCTGGATGGCAAAGTCCTTTCTTAAAGCATATACATTTCCCAACTTTTGGTATGAAGGTTTTAAATTTACAAAAAATTGAACAGTAAAATGAACACTCATATACCCTCTACCTAAATTCAACAATTAACATTTTGTTGCATTTGTTCTACCTGCCTATCTACATACATTTTTATTTGAACTATTTGAAAATAAATTGAAAAAATCATGATATTTCACCCCAAATATGTCAATGTACATCTCTTTAGAATAAGGGTATTCTCTATGTGACTTAAAAATAGTTATGTTCAATAACAGTAATCTTCTTATAGTCTGCACACCAGATTCAGCTGCTGCCTGATTTTGTGAATAAAGTTTTATTGGAACACATTCGTGCCCATTCCTTTACATATTGTCTATGGCTCCTTTTGTGCTACAACCGCAGAACTGAGTAGTCACAGAAACCATATGGACCTGAAGACCTAAAATAGTTACTATTTTGTTCTCAACAGAAAGTCTGCCAACCTCTGCTCTAATAATTATGTATGTGGAAATGTTTACAAAATATTCTTGAACCAAAGGATCTGGCTGTCATTTTTGCATTGCAAGTGTTTCTCCCTCTAGTGTATAGGTTTTGTGCTGTTGTGATTAACTGCAAAAGGTATGTATGGGTTGCAGTGGTGTGGAGGTGGGAGTGAGATTGAGGAATATCCACTGCCTGGTTTTCCTATACAAGGCCCTGTGATCGGTGCTATAATATTTACTGAGATCCTCACAACGATACTATGAGGTACACATCTTCATTTTATCCAGTTTTTTTGTTTGTTTTTGAGACAAAGTCTCACTCTGTTGCCCAGGCTGGAGTGCAGTGGCGCAATCTCAGCTCACTACAGCCTCTGCTTTCTGGGTTCAAGCAATTCTCCTGCCTCAGCCTCTTCAGTAGCTGGGACTACAGGTGCATGCTAACACACCCGGCTAATATTTGTATTTTTAGTACAGATGGGGTTTCACCATGTTGGTCAGGCTCATCTTGAACTCCTGACTTCAAGTGATCCACCCATCTCTGCCTCCCAAAGTGCTGGGATTACAGGCAGGAGCCACTGCGCCTGGCCTATTCTATTTTATCCAGTTTTATTGATGAGGACACGGGGACTTACAGAGTTTTTTTTTTTTTTTTTTTTTTTTTTAGATGGAGTCTCACTCTGTCACCCAGGATGGAATGCAGTAGCACGATCTCAGCTCACTGCAGCCTCCGCCGCCTGGGTTCAAGCAATTCTCCTGCCTCAGACTCCCAAGTAGCTGGAATTACAGGCACCTGCCACCACATCTGGCTAATTTTTGTATTTTTGGTAGAGACAGGGTTTCAGCATGCTGGCCAAGCTGGTCTGGAACTCTTGACCTCAGGTGATCCGCCCACCTCGGTCTCCCAAAGTGCTGGGATTACAGGTGTGAGCCACCACACCCAGCTGCAGAGATTTTAAAAATTGCTCAAAGTCATGCAGGTATGAAAGAGAAATGTTGACCAGACACAGTGGGTCACACTTGTAATCCCAGAACTGTGGGAGGCTGAGGCAGGAGGACCGCTTCAGGAACAGTTTCAAACCAGCCTGGGCAACAAAGTGAGATCTCCATCTCTACCAAAAAAAAAAAAAAAGAGAGAGAGAGACAGAGAGACAGAGAAACCAAGGCCTCAAGTCTGTCTCCAAAGAGAGATACAGTGGATTCAGTTAAGACTCCCTAGGAGGCATTCCCATTTTGTGGTCATGATTCATACACAAAATGAGTGCTTTGGGCATCACTGGTTTCCAGTACAAAATCATGGTAAGATCCTTGGGAGAAAGCAACTAAGTCCTTTCTTTAAAGTATAGTGAGGACACATAGTATCTTAGTCTTTTCCTGCTGCTTTAACAGAACACTTGAGACTGGTTAATTTATAAACAGAAATTTACTGGCTCACAGTTCTGGAGGCTGGGAAGCCCAATATCTAGGTGCCAGCAGGTTTGGTGATTCTTATTCTAAGATGATGCCTGGAATGCGGCATCCTCTGCAGATAGGAATAATTTATCTTCACAAGGCAGAAGGGCAAAAGAGACAATGAACCTTCTCATGGCCCTTTTTATGGCACTAATTCATTCATCAGGGCTCTGCCCTCATGACTTAATTACCTCTTAAAGGCTCTACCTACTAACACTATCGCATTGGGGCATTAGGTTTCAACCTATAAATTTTGGAGGGGACACAAACATTCAAACCATAGCACATAATTGGGACAGGATACTTGGTATCATATAAAGAAAAGTGCCTCAGAAAAGTTACCTCATGCACTTTAATCATTCTGTAAAACAGGGACAGCAACTATCCTGATTACTTTGGAGGAAAGTGAGTATTTAAAAGCTTTGTGGCCAGGCTCAATGGCTCACACCTGTAATCCCAGCACTTTGGAAGGCCAAGGCAGGCAGATCATTTGAAGTCAGTAGTTTGAGACCAGCCTGACCAACATGGTGAAATTCTGACTCCACCAAAAAATACAAAAATTAGCCGGGCATGGTATCGGGTGCTTGTAGTCCCTGCTACTCGGGAGGCTGAGATGGGAAAATCGCTTGAACCCGGGAGGCGGAGGCTGCAGTGAGTGAAGATCACTGCCACTATACTCCAGCCTGGGTGACAGAGCAAGGCTCTGTCTCAAAAAAGATTAAAAAAAAAAAAAGAAAAGAAAAGAAAAATAAATAAATAAAAGCTTTGTGCCACTTACTCTGCTCTCCTTCCATCTCCTCTCTCCTAAATTAATTAATAAAAACTTTGGCACAGCAGCTCACACCTATAACCCTAGTACTTTAGGAGGTTGAAGCAGGAGGTTTACTTGGGGCCAGGAGTTCAAAACCAGCCTGGGCAACATAGTGAGATCCCATCTCTAGAAATAATTTAAAAATTAACTGGGCATGGTGGCATGTACTTGTGGTCCCAGCTACACTGGAGACTGGTGCAGCATTGCTTGAGCCTAGGAGGTCGAGGTTGCTGTGACTGTGCCACTGCACTCCAGCCTGGATGACAGAGTGAGACCTGGTCTCAAAAAATAAATAAAACAAAAGCTTTGAGGCAAGTTCTTGTAATCTCAGCACTTTGGGAGGCCAAGATAGGAAGATTGCTTGAGCCTAGGAGTTCAAGACCATCTTGGGCAACATAGTGAAACCTGTCTGTACAATAAATATATTATATAAATATAATATACATATATATATAAGCTAGGCACAACAGCACACACCTGTAGTCCCAGCTACTCAGAAGCTGAGGTGGGAAGATCCCTTGAGCCAGGGAGGTTGAGGTTGCGGTGAACCATGACTGTGCCACTGTACTCCAGCCTGGGTGACACAGCAAGACCCTGTCTCCAAAAAAAAAAAAAAAAAAAAAAAAAGGATAAAAGGCGGGGCATGGTAGCTCATGCCTGTAATCCCAGCACTTTGGGAGGCCGAGGCGGGTGGATCACGAGGTCAGGAGCTCGAGACTAGCCTGGCCAACATGGCAAAAACCCGTCTCTACTAAAAATACAAAAAATTAGCTGGGCATGGTGGCAGGTGCCTGTAATCCCAGCTACTTGGGAGGCTGAGGCAAGAGAAGTGCTTGAACCTGGGAGGTGGAGGTTGCAGTGAGCCAAGAATGCACCATTGTACTCCAGCCTGGGTGACAGAGCAAGATTCTGTCTCAAAA